>NW_022982711.1:0-67975 GCF_902652985.1 Pecten maximus
CTTGTCAGGTGTGACACTCACAGAAAGGAGATACGAGACACGATCTTTTAAACCATTAGAGCAAGCTCCATTTAACAACCCACATTTTATCAGGTGGCATAAGTTATTGTCATCATTCTGACCACTTAGCCATCTGAAAAATCCCTGTAGAAACAGGGTGTCTGTCCATACATCTAATGTAGCTAAATATTCATACTCACTCAAATACCGGTTACTTTTAGGATCAACAGATTGAAACTCTTTCACTATACGTTTATACATGGCATTGGTTTGATCATCAGATGATAAAACTATCCTGTTTGGGGTGTTTTTTGTTGTAGTTACATAACTGAGGAACTTTTTGGGACAATTCTGTATGTAGCCAATGGGAGTTTTCTCTCCATACAAAAGTGCCACTGTTTCCTCAATGGAGTCGTGGTTGAATTTGTAAGAGGGACATTTTTTCAACAGTGCAGATTCTTTTTTCACCAGCCAACCCAAAAGGCATTCTAGTGACTCCTTTACAAATTCAGCTTTCTTTTTCTCTATTTTGTAAATAATCTCAGGTGTTAGGTTAACTTTTACTACATCAAAAGCAAATGCTGCTTTCATTTTCTCATTTTCCTCAATATTTTCAATGGAAGGGTCTAAATCATGTTCTAGAACTGGGCCGCCATTGAGAAACAGATACAGCAGACCATAAAATTTTCCGTCTTCTAATTTAGATAAAGAGGATTTAAAATAATGCAAAGGTCTTTCAAAGAATTTGACTCTCTCTGTTTGTAAACTAGGTGTGTCCCTAAATAATCTACAACACTGTGGAAACCCAATGTCTGGGGCCGAGGCCACAATCTGTTTCTCCTCATCATCTGTCCATTTAACAAATTCAGTTTTTGGTTCATACAACCTTAACAATGCACGTTTTTCTTTTTCTTCTTTGTACTGGCTAAGATCAACAATGTTTTGTTTGGTAAATGATTTTCCCAGGCCATTTATAGAATTAAAAATCCCACTGCGAATTGTAATGACCAGATAATTGGCCTCAGATTCATTTCCACAAAGTTTTGCAAGAATTTCTTTTTCTCGTTTCTCCCATTCTTTCACATCATCCTGACACACAACATTTTTTCCAAAGATGTCATCAAAAAACATAACTAATTGTGACTTTGGCGCCACAAAATCCATGTCTTTTATGTCGTGTAGTTGTAGTGGTTGTCGACATCGTTTCTGTTGCCCCTCCTCTTCATTACCGCACAGCAAACGGAGAAGTTCAAGTGCAGTAGATGATTTCCCATCCCCCGAGTTTCCCTGGATTATAACGATCTTGTTCTCCAGAAGTTTTTGATGGGAATCTTGGAGACTTTTGGTAGAAATAAGCTTGTAGCTTTTTTTTTCTGTCTGTATTGTAGACTTTGTTGTATCTGCAAAGAAGGAAGATTAAACTTGTAAGAACAAACATCAGCATGACAAAGCCAAAATTCATGTTCTGTTACAAAAACAATGATAGACCCCCTACCACAAAAAATAAACAAATAAATGAATAAAATATAACTACAATATATAGATATGTATAACTTGTCACATATTACAGAATCTATTAATACATCATGTACATTATAATCAGAAATACATGTACATTTTTAACACAAAACTATTACAAAAGGCTCGAAGAACCTGCATCGCTCACCAATTGATCAAAGTTCAGATTAAATATTCAGTTTTAACTGATTTTTTGAAATAATGAGACTTTAGACCCAAGGATGTTCCTGTCTAAATTGGGTTTAAATCCATTCATAACTTTATGGCAAGTGGCGATTTAAAGGCATTACCTCTATTTCCCCTATTGGGCCCCACCCCACTGGCCACTCGGGGGGGTCAGAGTCACCATTTATGCAAAATCTGACCCCCTTCTGCCAAGGCTGTTTCTGGCCAAATTCCAATAAGAACTTTTTGACTAGTAGCGATTTAAGCAAATATTGACTGACGTTTTTCCAATCAGGTTCTCTTTGGAATGGGCATATTTAAGAACCTCCATGAAAAGTTTACAAAAGATCTGTCTCCTATTTCCCAGGAAATCACAATTACATGGATTTTATGGACGGACAACGAACCACAGAAAAGGTCTATTTGAATTGTCCATGAACTGATATACCTAAAGAGGGGTGAGGGCTGGTGGTGGTAGTGAGGAGTTGGGGGCTAACATAATAGTTATTTAAAGAATAAGAGGCCCATGGGCCTGAGCAGGTCACAGAGTTCTGATACATTTCAGTCCGAGCCAATATGTGCATAAGATAAAAAATGTCATTCCATAATGTTATTTTACCCAAGTTTTGATTATAATTTTTCTAATGGCAATTAAACAAATGATGCTCAGAAGTGTGATTTCCTTATATAAACTATAGTAAATTTTACCCCTCCCCAGAGGGGAAACGCGAGACCAAAGGGTGATGAAATTCAAACTTTTGGTTAAGCAGAGTGTTTGATTCTACCTTATTTGCGTGTTGAGAAGACGATTTTTGAAGTTAGTTAATTTGACCCCAGTTTGCTCTGCCCCTCGGGCCCCGGGAGGTGAGGACCATATAATTTACATTGTTGGTTGACTTTGACTATAGAAGTTTCTTCAAAATTTCATTAAAATTGGTTCAGGGATGTCTGAGACGTCAAAAATGTAAATTGTTAATGGACAGACGACACCTACTGGATGACTTAAGACTTCAACTCAGGTGACCTAAAATTTGACAGACGACAGAAGGTGGCCCTGACAATAAAACAACCTGGTTCCATCAGTCAGCCACAATGACTATGTGACGTATCAGATAACATGTGGCCTTGACCTTTGATGGATAATTTCATCAACAGTAATTGTTATATCAAAATCAAGTATTTTGTGTGTTCTTTAAACATGTAAACATCAATGTTTCAAATGTTTCAGTAGCTGTCGTCCCTGATGAAGTTTGGTCCATATGGGTGTTATGTTGTATCCCTCCAATCTCAAGACTCACCTATCATAGCTGTCAATTTAGGATCCCTTCCTGTAAAATAAAATGATCCATGTCATGAGATATTTCACATAACTATGATTTACAAATTTACAGTGACAACATAGATAGAAAATAGTTTTGATATGTGAATAACAGGAAAGTGAACACCCTCCCAGTTGAATGTTGGATTGTCGGAACTTATGTGAAGCATGGAAAACTGTGTTTCTATTCAGTCAAATGTTGGACAGAGATTTATTTGTAAGGTACAGATTAGCAGACATGATTATAAGTTATGACATAAGAGCATTGTCCCCGGGGCCAGCATGTGTCGGACACATTGACCCCTCCGGGTAATCTCTTCTTGGTCCAGCATTGTTTATTATTATAGGGTGAGGATCTTATCTTTCCCAAGATATGGAACATGAAGTAAATTACCGGGGGCTGGACTAGACGTTAGGTCAACCCTGACAGTGAACTAAATTCCCAGGGACCAGACTAGACTTTGGGTCAATCCTGACAGTGAACAAAATTACCAGGGGGCGGACTAGACTTGGGGTCAATCCTGACAGTGAACTAAATTACCAGGGGCTGGACTAGACTTTAGGTCAATCCTGACAGTGAACTAAATTACCAGGGACTGGACTAGACTTTGGGTCAAATCCTGACAGTGAACTAAATTACCAGGGACCGGACTAGACTTGGGGTCAATCCTGACAGTGAACTAAATTCCCAGGGGCTGGACTAGACTTTGGGTCAATTCTGATAGTGAAGTGAATTACCAGGGGGCGGACTAGACTTTGGGTCAATCCTGACAGTGAACTAAATTCCCAGAAGCCGGACTAGACTTTGGGTCAATCCTGACAGTGAACTAAATTCCAAGGAGCTGGACTAGACTTTGGGTCAATCCTGACAGTGAACTAAATTCCCAGGAGCTGGAGTAGACTTTTGGTCAATCCTGACAGTGAACGAAATTCCCAGGAGCTGGAGTAGACTTTTGGTCGATCCTGAAAGTGAACTAAACAAGAGGCTCAATGGGACTATATTGTTCACCTGGCTCTACAGCAACTTTAAGTTGATTGAGGTCATTTCTACAGATACAATATATGCTGATTACCTCTTTATTCAAATATCAGAGAATTCTCTAGTCCTTCATTCGAGCATACTATTTACCTAATATCAGGTCTTGGAGACTGTTTGCTACCGCAAACTAATTGTTTGCAGATTATAGCATATTTGACCCAAGTGACCTGGAATGTATTGACAGACATACAAATGTCCGACAGGTATTGACAGACATCAAAGGTCTGACATGTATTGACAGACATACAAACGTCCGACATATATTGACAGACATACAAACGTCCGACATGTATTGACAGACATACAAATGTCCAACATGTATTGACAGACACACAAATGTCCAACATGTATTGACAGACATATAAATGTCCAACATGTATTGACAGACATACAAATGTCCAACATGTATTGACAAACATGTACAAATGTCTGACATGTATTGACAGACATACAAATGTCTGAAATGTATTGACAGACATACAAATGTCAGACATGTGTTGACAGACATACAAATGTCAGACATGTATTGACAGACATACAAATGTCTGTCATGTATTGACAGACATATACAAATGTCTGACATGTATTGACAGACATACATATGTCTGACATGTATTGACAGACATACAAATGTCAGACATGTATTGACAGACATACAAATGTCAGACATGTATTGACAAACATACAAATGTCTGACATGTTTTGTCAGACATACAAACGTCCGACATGTATTGACAGACATACAAATGTCTGACATGTATTGACAGACATACAAATGTCTGACATGTATTGACAAACAAACAAATGTCTGACATGTATTGACAAACAAACAAATGTCTGACATGTATTTACAAACATACAAACGTCCGACATGTATTGACAGACATACAAATGTCCAACATGTATTGACACACATACAAATGTCCAACATGTATTGACAGACATATAAATGTCCAACATGTATTGACAGACATACAAATGTCCGACATGTATTGACAAACATATACAAATGTCTGACATGTATTGACAGACATACAAATGTCTGAAATATATTGACAGACATACACATGTCAGACATGTGTTGACAGACATACAAATGTCAGACATGTATTGACATACATACAAATGTCAGACATGTATTGACAGACATACATATGTCAGACATGTATTGACAGACATACAAATGTCAGACATGTATTGACAGACATACAAATGTCAGACATGTATTGACAGACATACATATGTCAGACATGTATTGATAGACACACATATGTCTGACATGTATTGACAGACATACAAATGTTTGACATGTATTGACAGACATACAAATGTCAGACATGTATTGACAGACATACAAATGTTTGACATGTATTGACAGACATACAAACATCTGACATGTATTGACAGACATACAAATGTCCAACATGTATTGACAAACATATACAAATGTCTGACATGTATTGACAAACATATACAAATGTCTGACATGTATTGACAGACATACACATGTCTGAAATGTATTGACAGACATACACATGTCAGACATGTGTTGACAGACATACAAATGTCAGACATGTATTGACAGACATACAAATGACTGACATGTATTGGCAGACATACAAATGTCCGACATATATTGACAGACATACAAATGTCTGACATGCATTGACAGACACACTTATGTCCGACATGTATACTTTGACTTCAAACAGTAATTAGTAAAATGGAAATAATTTATTCCTTGTCAAGAATTTACCTTGTAAGCTATGTAAATAATTTTCGATCTTTTTCTGTATATTTGACATGGATTTCTGCCTGGTGGTAACATTATTGATGTCTGATGCCATGGATTCCTGCCTGATGGTAACATTACTGATGTCTGTTGCCATGGAATCCTGCATATGGTAAACATTACTGATGTCTGTTGCCATGGATTCTTGTATTGTGCTGATGGTTTCCTGTCTACCTGCCATATATTGGATGGTTTCCGTGTTTTCCTGCGTGGCTTCCACGTTGTCCTGCACGGCTTCCATGGTGTCCTGCACGGCTGCCATGGTTTCCTGATTAGCTGTAAGATACAACTTCAACATCTTTTCATTGTCATCTGATTTATCTGGTAAGATGTCCTTAATCCTGTTAACAGTCACCTGAGTTTCGTCTACATGAATTCAGATACATTGTAGTTGATTTGTATTTTGAAAACATGAACAAATGGAAGACTGATCTTTTCTTTTCCCTTTTTTCACTCTTCCTTCAAAGAATTTAATAACTTTGTAGATCATTATATAGCAGGAGCAACCTGCAATTTTGAAAATCCTTATTGGCCATACTCTTTGTCATCCATTTATTTCTTTCAATCGGAATTACATGCACAAATGGAGACTAAGAGGGATAATTCTAATAAAGTTCATTCTAATAAAAACAAGAGGCCCATGGGCCTTAACGGTCACCTGAGATTTGAATATTTCAGTTAATTTAATTGACCCTTTTTGAACCCTCCCATCAGACCCTATGGGTCAGTCAGGGCCAACAGGTGTATACCATTAAGCTGTCATCCAATGCTGATAATGTTAATAAAGTTAAAATGAATTCCGATAGAAATAAAACAAATAATAGTCAAAAATGTGATTTCCCTATATAAACTATAGTAAAATATACCCCCTCCCCAGGGGCAAACTTGTGACCCCAGGGTCATGAAGTTCATTACATTAGTAAAGCACCTTAAGACCCTTCAATCTATGAAGAGTATTTGATTCCATCATATCTGAGATTAGAGAAGAAGATTTTGAAATTTCAGTCAATTTGACCCTTTTTAGCCCCGCCCATCAGCCCCTGGGGGGTCAGTCAGGGCCAACATGTGTAAACCATCAAACTGCCATCCAAACCTGATAATGTTAAGAAAGTTAGTATGAATTCCAATAGAAATCAAACAAATAATAGTCAAAAATGAGATTTCCCTATATAAACTATAGTAAACTTTACCCCCTCCACAGGGGCAAATGTAAGACCCCAGGGCACAGGAAATTCACAATTTTGGTAAAGCACCTTGAGACCCTTCAATTTATGAAAAGTATTTGATTCCATCATATCTGAGATTAGAGAAGAAGATTTTTGAAATTTCAAGTCAATTTGACCCTTTTCAGCCCCGTCCATCAGCCCCTGGGGGGTCAGTCAGGGCCATCATGTGCATACCATCAATCTGTTATCCCATACTGATAATGTTAACCAAGTTAGAATGAATTCCAATAGAAATCCAACAAATTATAGTCAAAAATTTGATTTCCCTATATAAACTATAGTAAAGTTTACCCCCTCCCCAGGGGCAAACCCGAGACCCCTGGGTCATGAAATTCACAATTTTGGTAAAGTACCTTAAGACCCTTCCATTTATGAAGAGTGTTTGATTCTAACATATCTGAGAGTAGAGAAGAAGATTTTTTAAATTTTAGTCAATTTTACCCTTTTTAGGCCCCGCCTCTCAGGCCCCTTGGGGGTGGGGACCATATAATTCACAATTTTGGTTGACCTTTAGCCATAGAAGCTTCATGACATATTTCATTGAATTTGGTTTAGGAGTTTTGGAGAAGAAGTCGAAAATGTAAATTGTTTACGGACGCATGACGACGAACAAAAGGGGATTAGAATAGGTCACTTGAGACTTTGTCTCAGGTGACCTGAAAAACCTAAAACGAGATCCAGAGGGCCTGTGTTGTACAATCGAATATTGCAGTGATTAAACACTGCATTTCAACAGAAGAAAGATTTCAAAAGAATTCGCTATATTTCCCCTATATCGACTTATCCCATTGGGACCCTTGGGGTGGGGAGGGTGTACGGGCCAGACACTTCGTTTAAATAAATTTGTTCCCCTTCATCCAAGGATGCTTCCGATGAAATATAGACCAAACCCTTTCATGCGCTGCCCCTCAGGACCCCAGCATGGTCAGACCAACAATTTATACAAAATTATCTTCACCCAAGGATGCTTCAGCCAAAATATGGACTAAATCCTTTCAGTTCTTCAGAAAAAGGAGTTTAAAGAATAGGCTGTAGTTCCCCCATTAGGTCCATCCCTCAGGCACCTTGGGGTTGGTTTGGTTTGGTTTGTTTTGTTTAACGTCCTATTAACAGCTAGGGTCATTTAAGGACATGCCAGGTTTTGGAGGAGGAGGAAAGCCGGAGTACCCGGAGAAAAACCACCGGCCTATGGTCAGTACCTGGCAACTGCCCAACGTAGGCTTCGAACTCACAACCCAGAGGTGGAGGGCTAGTGTTAAAGTGTCGGGATACCTTAACCACTCGGCCACCGCAGCCCCTTAAGGGCAGAAGCATACTGTTTATACAAAACTGGTTCCTCTTCAGCAAATTAGAGAATGTTCCAGACCAAATTTGGACAAAATCCATTTATGACCAGCAGTAATTTAAAGTATTACTTACTTTTATTCCCTATCAGGCCCCACCCCTTTGGCCTCAGGTGAGTCAGTCACCATTCATGACAAATTTGCCCATAATAATATCATGATACTACTAACAGTATACATACCTCCATTATTGATAATTCTGCCTCCATCGCCAAGAACCAGATTTTTTGTGTTAATGATCACATGAACACTGGTGGAATTCCTCAACACCTGGCTAATCTCACCAGTATTAACCACTGAAAATACAAGAGATCTCTGAACTTTGAGTTGATCTAGGTCATACATGCAGATAATGACATTATTCAAATATCAAGAGTATTGTGAACTTGTTGATTACAGATAAGATATTAGTACAAACTTGGTCAACCTTCCCTCCAAGTATGCTACAGGCCCAATATCAGGACATTCAGAAGATATCATTCAAAGTTGCTTTCCTATTTGACCCAACATGATCTCTTGGTTATTGAGAATGGTAATTATAATTTATAAGAACAAACTTGGTAGTCCTTTACCCCGGCATGTTTTAGGCCCAATACTAGATCTCTATGCCTCTGGTAATTGAGAAATTATTTTACCGAATTTGACCCCTGTGACCTTGATTGTAGGTCTAGGTCATTCATTTGAAACAGCTTGATAGCTATAGGTCTATCTAAAATATTTAGAATTCTATCTAGAATCATTATTGTACTGTTTACAAGTTTATTAGACATAGCACAATAGCAGAGGCGTCGTATGTGATGGTTGACAGCACATGTGCCTAGATGTTTCCCAATGAGACGTTGGAGGTCCATGCTCTACATGGATGAATCTCGACTGATTTTCTTTCGATCAGATGGCCATCAACTTGTGTACAGACGTTGAGGGGAGCATTTTGCAGACATTTGTGTCTTGGTGTGTGAAAGATTTGGGGTCGATCGGTTTTGGTTTAGAGAGAAATTTCTCATTGGTTAAAGACACCTTAAGTGATCATTAACGAGGATTTTACAGCTGTCTGCTATTGAGATGAGATCCTAAGGACATAATTATGTTTTTTAATGAGACTTTGTCTGAGGTGACCTAATAAATCTGTAAGAGACCTCTTGAGGAAAACGAAAGAAAAAAAGAAAAAAAAATCACTTTTCTCTTAATGAAATAAAATGCTTACAATAATGGACAATATATAAAAAATATCCCCATTGAATGGGCATTTACACATATGTATTACAATATTTATTTTAAAAAAAATTTAATTCAGTTTTTTTTTTTTTCATTAATATATACATTTAAATTATTTTAGCATGTTACATTAATCTTTAAAATACGAAAAAATAATCAAATAGTTTGAATGGCTAATTTAAATATTTCCAGTGCCGGATAATATTTACAAACTTTTATTTTCTTATTTTTTTTTTTTTTTTTTGCATTCCTGAATTCCTGGTCCGGACTTCCGTCCGGATTATTAGTCACGTATTTCTGAATTTCCTTCATAACGATGGAGACGTTTTTAACTGGCAAATATCTGTCCTAATGTCTCAAAAAGAACATAAATTTCAGTTAAACAGTAAGTTGACTGTTTATTCACTCTTTTTCATACTTCCCAAGCAAATGTTTGTATTTTTATCTGTCAAACTTTCGTGAAAATCGTCTGAATGGAAAGGACGTTTTTCGCCATATCCCATCTTCTTCTTTCATTCTTTAGAAGTAAAGTACAGATTCTGTCGTTTTTGGGTGTTATCAGGGCAAAGATAATAAATTCAATACATTTTTTTGAGACAGAATTAGACATTTCATGCATTTCTTTTTGCAAGTATTTTTTAATCTTCAAAAGCAGACAAGTTTGTCCGGTTTCTTCTTGATTATGACACCTGCTTCCGTTTTAAAACTTGGAAATTCGCTGAAAAAAGTCGCTTTTCAGCATTTGGGACTCGGAAATGATGGTAGTTAGTCGCGTCTGACAGGTAGTCGTTTAATTCAGGTCACTAGTATAGTAAATAACGTTGGGAGGAAAAAATACGGTCACATATGAAAGGAAGTTGTTTAATTCAAGTGGTCGCTAAGGCAGGTTTGACTGTACTTTAGGACCTGAAGCTCGGCTGCCCCTAGGACCCAGATAGGGCTGATATATATGTACATACTGTAAATTCTACCCCCTCCCCAATGGAAAAATTAATTGAGACCTGCCTTCCCAAAATAACAAGAGGCCCAGAGGGCCTGTATCGCTCATCTGGTTTCATGAGATATGAAACAAGAATGATGCTGAAGTATATTTGTCACTGGTATTGCTTTGTCAATATATATCATAAGCATTTTATATGGGTACATGTACATTGGTTTTATTTCAATACTGAAAATTCAAAAAGGTGCATTAATCCGCGACCTCAGAGGGATGCTACCAAACAAATGTGAGTGATATCCATTGGTTAGTTTCAGAGAAGAACTTGTTTAGACCAATTGACCCCTTTTGACCCTGACCTCTACCCCCCTTGGGGGTCAGCTCCTTCCTTTATGCAATTTTGAATCCCTACCCTAATAGGATGCTACCAGTCAAACCATTGCTAAGTTTCACAGAATAAGTTGTTTAAATCAATTTAGCCAAATTGACCCCTTTTGGCCCTACCCCTAAGCCCCCTGGCGGCCCGGGTCAACACCCGAACATTTTTACAATTTTGAATCCCCACCCCATAACCATGCAAATGTGAGTAATATCCATTGCTTAGTTTCAAAGAAGAAGTTGTTTAAACAAATTGACCAATTTTTGCCCCGCCCCTCAGGACCCTTGGGGGGGGGGGGGGGGGGGGGGGGGGGGTCAGAGCCACCATTTGTACAATTTTGAATCCCCATCCCATACGAAGGCTACCCGGGAAATATGAGCGAAATTCATTGCTCAGTTTCAGAGCAGATGTCGCTTATTTCAATTTTGCAAAACTGACCCCCTTTTGGCCCCGCCCCTCAGCCCACAGGGGGGTCGGCCACATCATTTGTACAATTTCAAATTCCTACCCCAAGGTGATGCTACCAGTAAAATATGAGATATCCATTGCTTGGTTCCAGAGAAGAAGTCGTTTATATCAATATAGCCAAATTGACCACATTCGGCCCCGCCCCTCAGGCCCCTGGGGGGTCAGCTTCACCATTTGTACAATTTTGAATCTCCATCCAATAATGATGCTACCTGGCAAATATGAGCAATAGCCATTGCTTGGTTTCAGAGAAGAAGTCGTTTATATCAATATAGCCGAATTGACCACATTCGGCCCCGCCCCTCAGGCCCCTAGGGGGTCAGCCCCATCATTTGTACAATTTTGAATCCCCACCCCATAATGATGCTACCAGGCAAATACGAGCGATAGCCATTGCTCAGTTTCAGAGAAGAAGTCGTTTATATCAATATAGCCGGATTTACCACATTTGGCCCCGCCCCTCAGGCCCCTGGGGGGTCAGCCCCATCAATTGTACAATTTTGAATCCCCACCCCATAATGATGCTACCGGGCAAATATGAGCAATAGTCATTGCTTGGTTTCAGAGAAGAAGTCGTTTATATCAATATAGTCAAATTGACCCCTTTTGGCCCCGCCCCAGAGGCCCCCAGGGGGTCAGCTCCATCATTTGTACAATTTTGAGTCCCCTACCCATAGGGATGCTTCTGACCAAATTTGTTCAAATTCTGATCAGCGGTTATGAAGAAGAAGTCAAATAAGTCAAGTGTTGACGGACGGACGACGGACGGACGGACGCCACGGTATGGCATAACCTCACCTTGGTCCTTTGGACCAGGTGAGCTAATAATTTAAACAAAGTTTGAATTGATTTCAAAGGAATTTAAACAATGCATCCTAAGATAAGGACTCCCTCGTTTAGATTCATCATTGACCAATATGCAACAAAAGATGTTAAGAATAGTCTCTTAGGAAAACACTTAATAGCATAACAGTTGTGAGTAAGTCAGTTTCAAGTATCATAACTATGTCTTATTTTAATGTATCTTTAATAAGATTCATCAGTTTGGATACATATATTTTCGTTACGCTAATAGGATCTTTCGACCACGTGCACGTTTCTGTTGGTTTTTAATGCCTAAATTATACCTTTCTACACAATTACATTGATATGATTTTAATATTTATTCAATTTCGTGAAAACGAACTAATGTTAATATAGGATTTGCCACCCGATATTATTACTGCTAACCACTGTTTGGGCCAAGATTTGCGGGACGAAACGTACATACCGCGTAAAAAACAATAACAACAAGAGATCCCAGAGGAATCTTGGCGCCAACCATTGAATGATCTTCATAGGCTCCAAGTCAGATTGATCTTTTCTCTACTTTTCTCTTCCTCTAAGTCTTACTAATCTGTGTAAGTTCAGAAACAGCCCTCTAGTACTTTTCAAACAAGCTGGGGAACCTATATATCAAATTTAAGATTTAGTTAGCGATAATGGCTGTCTGTCGGCCGTGTTGTTTTTCGGATTGGTCCCAAAATGCAATACCAGGGCCCAAGGGTTTTACACGGCGAGATACTTTTGACTAGCGCCGTGTAACCTCTAACTGCCCATAGCTGATTTTCCCGATGCTGACGATGAAATTTTCAAAGTTCGTATATTGAAAAAAATTTAGCGTGTCAACTTACATTTAAATGATCCACAGGGTCCAATATATATTTCTTTCCATAATCGAATGATTAAATGAGAATAATTTCGTAAAAAACACAAATTATGAAGTTTTCTTCTTCCGAAGCGGAGCAGAGCTCAAGCAGACAATACTGTCGGTAGTGATAGTAGAAATACCACGTGATTTGCCGGTTAATACAAAAATGGATTACAATCTCTGTCCTACAAGCGGAATACAACAAAGCCCGTATCATTTCGTTCCGTTTGAAATAATCAAAACTATTTTGTATCGTCCTTTAGGCAGCCATTTTAAAAAATGACTAGAAAAGTGCTACACCGATATGGGCATGTATGTTGTGTGTTCTACACCGTACTTTACTATATATTTATGTCTGTGACATACATATGTGATATTTAATGCATACATGATACGTAGACATCGTTATAATGACCTGTCAACCACTTCAGTGTTTTTTTCAAGCATATTTAGTTCCGCCCAGATTTCGGGCGGAAAATGCATCAAAGAATTAGTGCTTCGGAAATAAGAGGTCGCAGTCGGCAAAATAATATCCAATAGGAAAAGAGCCGACCAGCGGCCTCTTATGTTATAGGAGTAGGCCCAAGGGGAACCTACTTATGAAATTTGAGAAAGATACCTTCAGTACCTTATGTGAAATAGCGATAACAAACTCAATTGTCAAATTACAAGATGGCTGCCTGTCGACCAGGTTGTTTTCTGACTGGTCTCAAAATGCAATATGCATAAATAGGCACAGAGGGCAACCTACAAATGAAATATCAGAAAGATCCTTTCAGTAATTTCTGAGAAATAGCGATAGCAAACTTAAATTGTCAAAATCCAAGATGGCTGCCTGTCGGCCATGTTGTTTTCCTATTGGTCCCAAAATGCCATATGCATAACAAAGCACCAAGGGGAGCCAACATATGAAATTTTAGAAAGATGCCTTCAGTACTGTCTCAGAAATAGCAATAACAAGAATTGTTTATGGAGGAAGGGACGGACGGACCACGGACGCAGGGCGATTTGAATAGCCAACCATCTGATGATGGTGGGCTAAAAATTAACATTCACGACATAGCAATGCCCTGCCATCACATCGAATCAGCCCGCGATGTTTTTTTTGTTAAACATTTTAGTTATACTATTTATTTATTCATTTACTTTTACCATCTGTACAACACCTAAGATGTTTCCTATTTAATCATAATAGGCCCTGGACGAATTAATTATCGGCCGAGGAGGATTTTTATAACATTACGATATTTGTTGTTGTTTATACTACTTACTATATTTGTGTAACTGTTCCATGTTCTATGTCTATGTGTGATCGTATGTAATTTACCTGTGTCTTGAAAAGGGGGCAGATTGCCTTCTGTACTGTCGTTATTACTACTTGACAAGTATATTTATTATATATATATATGTAGCGAGACATTTCAACAAGCTGAGCCATACATGACATGACATGCATGTGGTCCCCATTAATCACCGCAGGAGTTGGGATGCTCAGAAACACCTGAATATAGGGAACGACATTTGATCAAGAACCAACTGAATGAAAGATAATCCATTTGTTATACATAGTTGAATGACTGACACAACTTAACATCTTTCTATATGTCATTACTAGCGACTCCGCTGCCTCTATCAATCATTTGTAGTTCAAATAATGGGATATTTATTCTAAATCATAGTTTGGAGATTTTGCCACCCATAAATTGATGTTTTACACAAGTTTATAGCATATAATTATAAATGAACACGTTGGACCAAATCCCCAATGCAGTGGATTAGGGGATTCCCACGTAGACAATTCCGGCCTTTCTGCACAGGTCTATAGTCCTACATCAATCTATTTTTAGTAGGAGTATATATGTTTTGATTTGTTTTTCAAACCTTAAAACATTAATATTTATCCTCGTATATAGGAAGTATCCACTGAATGAGAGGTGTTAGTACTTGTACAAACATGAAATGTTCACACTATTTGTCATCCATTTAGTTCTATCAATCAGAGTCACTTGTAAAAATTCGAGACGGCTGCATTTTGTTGTCAGGTTGGTCCTTAACAGGAATATGTATAACTAGGGATGAAGGGGAACCTACAAATAGTTGAGAACTAGCAGTAACAAACTTCATTTGTCAAAATCCAAGATTGCAGCATGCATGGCGGCAATGTTGTTTTCAAATTAATCCTAAAATGCAATATCAACAACTAGGGACCGAGGGAAACATACAGATGTACATATGAAACTTAGAAAGATAGTACGTCCAGTACTATTGGAGAAATAGCAATAACAAATTTCAATTGTCGAAATCCAAGATGGCTGCCTGTCGGCCATGTTTTTTTCCCTTGGTTCCAAAAGGCAATATACATTATTAAGGACCAAGGGCGTTAACATATTCAAAAGGTACCTACGAACCATTATGATAGGAAATTTTCAATTGTTACATGTGAGATATGGCCCATTATAATAGATCATAGGTCCTGTGTATGAGAGATTAAATTCAGGAGAAACTCAATATAAAATGGCAGGAAATAAGAAGATTTGTTTTTAACTGCATTCCTGAATGTTTTGTGGTGATTATCCTTTGTCATTTTAAGGAATTTTATTTTTATTTACAAAGGCTGCGCTTTTTTTTTGCGTTAAACTTGTGATGAGCAGTAAAGAATTACATTTTTAAAGCTCACTTGAATTGGCATACCATGCATGATTGAGTTTAATTCTTATAGATCTATTAATCCGTGATATCTGTCATGTTTCTTGATAAACCACATCGCAATTTCATATGTGTAAAATTCCTGTGAATTACTCTCCCAGTATATTTGGGTTCCTAAGTTTTTAAATTGTACTATTTTTTTCTATCCATGTATTACATGATCTGTATCATGATTAGATATTTGACAAATTTTATTAGAAGTATTTCGTCTCGGAAATTTAATTTGTCCCGGATGAATGGGCCTACCTTATCTTTGCCATTGACTTGTTCCATTGCTCTTTCATGTTATATACTGTACAAGCATTTCACTATCGACTGATTTAAAACCACTTTACTGATGTCGGAATCTCCATTGCGGAAACAAGCTAACATTAGATTTCGCCACATAATCACTTCAATTAGCTCAACCAGCACAGCCATTTTTGTGTGGCATATTTCCTGGAAATCACAAACCAATCACAAGTATTCTACCTTCATGTTAAGTATCAGAGAGATTTCACTTTTCAATTTCAAATTGGAAAACCCTAGACTAAAAACAGTATTCAACGAGCGAGGGCCATTTTATCAACCAAAGAACTCAAAAATATAAAAGCGTGAATCATAATACTTAATCACAAATACTTCATGGAAGGAGATACTATTGTCTAGTATGTAGAAAGCGGTTTTTTGGGAAAATTATTTCCGGTCCTATCAATTGATCATAGAAATAAACAATATTTTGATTTCCCCGGGAGTTCCAAATGAATTTGTTCTAGCGAAATTTGACGATGATCGCCTAATGTGGCTGTTTCACAGCACCTAAAAATTATGTTGCAAACATAAATTACATTGGTGATGTTTATATAATCATGACAATTATTGCACAAAATGTTAGAAGTACATAGTTATTTTGTAACAAACATACATTCTAAAATGCATTTTATTCTTTTTAAAGACATTTTTCGACTCCTGAAGAATCTGTTTCGGTCCAATTTCATCTGTTTTGATATGTATAGTCTTATTCTCTGATTTCGGTAGTACTTGTTATTAACTTAATCACAAGGATAACTCAAAAATTCTTTTCAGCACTTTCATGATTGTTGCCTAATTTGGATTAATCACAGGCACGAGTTCACGTTTGTTTACCGTTAAACCTCTGACGTCACAGGTCAGGGGTCACCGAAACAAAGTCAACAGCTTTGGGCTTCAGGCTTGATTCAAGATAAATCGCAATTACTCTAAAACTAAAGTCGCAATGAAAGTCACACTTTCAGCATTTTTAGTTTCATCCTAAATGACATTATAAAAGCTTAATATAGCAAATCAGGGCCGGTACATGTAAATAAGTCTCAGCATCATTTTGTTTTTTTAATCAGAAAAAGATATATTATAGTGTATATATTTTGATACATGAACACAGGAATTACACATAATAATGCCTTTCACCTGTCCCGTTTTGTCAGCATAGTAAATTTTAAGCAAACTCCAAAATTCCCTAAAACCAAAAAATCTCCGTCAAAACAAAACAAGGACACAGTCGTCAAGATCCCCCGCCCATGCAAATATTATATTACATGAAATCAAAGTGGGCAACATGCATAATAACGTGAAACACAACATAGCATTTAGAATTAGGGGATAGTACGTTGTTTTGAGTGCATGGCTATACTGGCGATTAAAACATGAAATTTGGTTTGAAGTCGAGACCGTTAGGTCGAGAGTTTAAACCAAATTTCATGTTCTAATCGCCAGTATAGCCAAGAACAAGAGGCCCAAAGGGCCTTAACGGTCACCTGAGATTTGAAATATTTCGGCCAACTAAATTGACCCTTTTTGGCCCCACCCATCAGTCCTAATGGGGTCAGTCTATGAAGAGTATCTGATTCTAACATATAGCAGATAAGAAGATTTTGGAAATTTCAGTCAATTTGACCCTTTTTGGCCCCGCCCACCAGCCCCTGGGGGTCAACGAGGGCCAACATGTACATAACATCAAACTGTAATCCCATGCTGATAATATGAACCAAGTTAGAATGAGTTCCAATACAAATCCAACAAATAATAGTCAAAAATGTGATTTCCCAATATAAAGTATTGTAAAGTTTACCCCCTCCCCAGGGGCAAACGTGAGACCCCAGGGTCATGAAATTTACAATTTTGGTAAAGCACCTTAAGACCCTTCCATCTATGAAGAGTATTTGATTCTACCATATCTGAGAGTAGAGAAGAAGATTTTTGAAATTTCAGTCAATTTGACCCTTTTTGGCCCCGCCCACCAGCCCCTGGGGGTCAATTAGGGCCAACATGTACATACCATCAAAGTGTCATACCATGCTGATAATTTGATACAAGTTAGAATGAATTCCAATAGAAATCCAACAAATAATAGTCAAAAATGTGATTTCCCTATATAAACTATAGTAAAGTTTACCCCCTCCCAAGGGGCAAACGTGAGACTCCAGGGTCATGAAATTCACAATTTTGGTAAAGCACCTTAAGACCCTTCCATCTATGAAGAGTATTTGATTCTACCATATCTGAGAGTAGAGAAGAAGATTTTTGAAATTTTAGTCAATTTGACCCTTTTTGGCCCCACCCCTTAGGCCCCTGGGGGGTGGGGACCATATAATTCACAATTTTGGTTGACTTTCAGCCATAGAAACTTTCTGCCAAATTTCATTGAATTCTGTTAAGTGGTTTTGGAGAAGAAGTTGAAAATGTAAAAAGTTTACGGACGCACGACGCACGACGACGGACAAAAGGCGATTAGAAAAGGTCACTTGAGACTTCGTCTCAGGTGACCTAAAAACCACGTACTATCCCCATTCTAACACGTTTACTATCGCATATATTTAGAAACATTGTTTTACAGTGCTACAAGTACGCTGTTAAGTACTCTGTGAGCCCGTTAGTGACGTGTCATACTGTGGCGGATTACCAATCAGAGAGAAGCTTTCAAAGTTGGTCAATTGGCCGCGCCCATACTGGCGAGAGTTTGATCTGTATGTTGACGAAGCGGTGTATTTGGATTGTTGTAAAAGTCCTGTTACCGAAGATTTAATGACTTATTTGGATTTATGCAGTATGCATAACGACATGGGCGTTTTGACAAAGTCAGAGTTGATGTGTTTCTATAGGCTCAAACGTAATGTGAAAGTTATGTGCACTTGTTTCATTTCATTTCGGATTTTACTTGGATACTGTAGGCCTAAGCTTAGATGCCTACACACGGACGAAATGAACGTTTCAATCAGTAAATGACGGTAAGAATTATGATGTTAACGATTTTTGTTAAATTTATTCAGTTATCTCATCTTTTCGATTTCTTCACTTTCGATTCCAATCTCATGGATCATCAACATAAATGGTGCAGAGTGTTGAATTTCGGTCGAACTTGACGCCATATTGTTTTGATTAGAAACGAGGCGTGGCTTAACAGGATAGATCATGGTTCTATCGCAGATTAGAACCCGGTCATTAACCAATAAAAACATGCTTTGCAAACGAATCTTGTTAGTATCATGATTAGATGTTGCGATAATCAAACTTGAGCTACGGATTTAGGTAATGAGTCTATCAAGCAAGTTTCATAAAATCTGATTATTCTGTCAAAGGATATTGTGTGGAAAGCAATCAGCCAATCGGGTTACAGCACCCTCATTAAACCCTTAAACTATATATTATTATACTATCGTAGTATGTATTCTCTGTAGACCAACCCGAAAAATAACAACACTTGATCACGACTATCTCAGGATCATTCCTGGTAAGTTAGAGATGAATCCCACGGGTAGAATTTGAGAAGTTAGTTTGAAATGGGTGTTGTTTAGGAAAACCATGATTGTACAATCATGCTTCAAAATGGCCACCATGACTGCCATGTCATGGTTTTATGAGGTCGAAAAATAACAACACTTTGTTGGCTAACATCTTCACCAATTTCCAGCTCAATGGCACCTGTGGAACTGGAGAATAAGTTTTAAATGTGTTTTTCAAGATGGTTGCCATGGTGGCCATCTTGGATTTCTGACTGACCTGAAAAATAACAACACTTCCTAAGGATAACCCCAGGATCATTTCAGGCAAGTTTCAGCTCATTTTCACCAGTGGAACTTGAAGAAGTTTCAGATGTGTTTTCAAAACGGCGGCTGTGGCGGCCATCTTGAATTTAAGACTGACCTTAAAAATATTTGGACATGACCATCCAAGCATCATTTCAGGCAAGTTTTAGCTCAATCCCAGTATTGGAATTTGGAAAGAAGTTTGAAATGTGAAGTTTACGCACCACACACGACACACGGCGGACGGGGCACCACCCTTCTAGTCAGATGACCTAAAAAGCTGTTTTTCAAAATGGCGGCCATCTTGGATTTCGAATAGGCCAAAAAAATAACAACACTTGGTCAGGATTATCTCAGGATCATCTCTGGCAAGTTTCAGTTCAATCCCACTGGTGGAACTCGAGAAGAAGATTGAAATGTGAACATTTCATCCTTGACCTTTGACCCTGTGACCTTCACCTTTGGTCAGATGATTCCTTTTTTACTTTCGGCCAACTTTGCATAAGAATGCCATAATAACATGTTTGTCTGCTAAAAGAAACCAAAATTTGACCTTTAACTTTTACCTTAATTTATTCCTTTAATTCTGACCAATTTTGCTTCACCATGTCAAAACAAAATATTTTTAGGGAAAATATACAAAATTTTAACTTGACCTTGGGGCTAATGACTTTGAGTTTGAACTCAGTGTGCATTTTTGTGAACTGAACAAATATCATGACACTGAGTGTCTTGGTAATTGGGAGTGAGTCATTTAAAGATTTTCACACATTTGCCCTCCTGATCATTAAAGTAGGTAAAAGTCATTCACATAAAGAAACATTTTTAATTTTCATCCTAGAATACTACAAGTCTAATACTATGAGTCGAAAATAAAGAATATTTATGTTAGATGCAAGACAATACCAGACAAAAGGCGATTGCAACAGATCACTTGCGACTTCTTTTCAGGTGAAACCACATTTGATACCTCACAGTAAACAGAAGAAGTATGTAAGCTGTTACCTTCTACCAGAGTCAGTTTAGTTGTTGTACTCCGTCGTTTCCCGTACCAACTGGAGACAGTACACACATATTCTCCTTCGTCAGATTTTACTGTTTTGTTGATAATAAGGTGATCTGGTTTAGATCTTGTATACTCAGGCAGATCTAAATCAAGCTGTATGGGGTGTCCGCCAGGTGATGTATGTTCCCAGGTAACAGATTTGATGAACGGAAAGGCACCCAACACTGAACACCTCAATTCTGCTTGCTGTCCTACCTCAACAGTGTAGTATTTATTTTCTATTTCAACAGTAGGCTCGTCTGAAAATTCAAATATAAAACATAATTTCTTATTTAGACTTGTCTGAAAATTCAAATATAAAACGTAATTTCTTATTTAGGCTTGTCTGAAAATTCAAATATAAAACATAATTTCTTATTTAGACTTGTCTGAAATTTTACAGATTAAACAATATTACAAGGAACATGACAATATAAGAACACAGAGAGGTCAGTAAGAGCCCCGTCCCATAGATAGATATCGCTCATAGTCATCAAGAAATAATCTGCTCATATCACTGAGGTCGACATTTGGACTTCCAAAATAATGCAAATGAGGAAATACACATGATACCTACTATATGACTTTTGTTTCATTCCATCCCCATATACCAGTTTGCTAACATTTGTTAGCTTTGATGTATCTGTTTTATTTAAATCTTGTGTCCTTTAACTACAAACCAGGGTTGCTGTCGAAGGTTTTTCCTAAACCTTTGGACATCATGACACTGACTTTTGACCCGGTGACCCTTATTTGTGGCAGTTGCCACATTTCATTAATACGACCAGTTTGATTCATAACACGTCATGTCAAAAACAAAATGTTAATCAATAGGTACAAAATCTGACCCTGAACACATAATATCAGTGACCTTGACCTAATGTTTTTGTAATTTAAATGATTTTATGAACATTTGAAAAGATGTAAATCAAGTTCTCGGGTCCTAAAGGCTTTATATTTAAATATCAGTGTGAATTCAATGTTTGGTAGCTTTAGAATTGGACTATGGCTGCCATCAAATGATCATCATGAAATTCCGGTAGATACCTGTGAAGCGACACCAGAGCCATCCAAATAATATAACTGCCACCGTACAAGCAATAAAAGCCCATCCATTGCTTGTTAGGTCTGGAAACGAAGATCCATTCTCAGAGTCAGACAGCACCATTTGTACCCCATATGCGACCAATACCACGGCGACAAGGTAGAGCGTCTTCATGGTGACTCCTGTAATGATAAACAAGTCATACACATTAACGACACCAAGACTACAAGGTGAATCACTTCACAGTGACCTTGACCTTTAGTCAGTTGACTTTTTGTTTGAAATATTTCAACGTGTTATAAAATGTTCATCAGTGAAAAGCTACAAAAACCTAACCTTGACCTTCACCTCAGATATGATCTTGAGCTCTAAATAACTAAATATTGCTTCATCAGGTCATAACAAAATGTTTATCAGTAAAAAGATAAAATCAAAGTACTGGAAGTACTGTAAACGAACATTATTGTTTAATGCAAAATCAGTAATCTTCCAAGTTTTAAGTCGATAAATTTACTGATATTGGTTTAGGAATTAATTGCAAACTATTTGAAATGTTTGCAGCTGTTCTGATATGATTGAACACATGCATATTTCTGTAAGATCCTGATTGAAATTGGAAGTTTGTTGATCTATCTTGGATCGATGAAAATAAAATATGTCTTCTTTCTTTCGGGAAGGCATCATCAGTTATAATACAGCCAGGACTCTGTGACCTTATTGATGCCAACTTCTAATATGCACTAAATTTAGGCTAGTTCCATCGTTAGTTTAGCATATTTCAACTTAATATGATGAAACACACATAAAGAACTACTGAAAACCAAAACCAGACCTGCTAATCAAGGCCCGGATTAGGAATGTATCCTATTGAAACTGTACTCAAGCATGTATGGTACTTCAAAACAAAAAACAACTTTACTCCTTTTGTTCAGGAATCATTTGATGTTAATAAATTTTTATATGAGAAGATATACTTCTGGTATAATAACTGTATTGTACACAATGTGATAAAGAATAGCAACCATATAAAGACTATCTTCATCAAATAATTCAGCAAACAGGAAAAGAAAACTTCAAGCTTTATTTTCAACTTCAAAGCTGATAAAGGTTACAGTCCATTCGATGGGATGACACATTCCCCATTTATTGTCCCTTTCTATGAAAATTAGTCCCACAATGCAACAGCGGGTTTCACAGTCCACACAAAATGGCAGACTCGAATTCAGATTGCTGGTTAGCTATTGAACATTGGCAAATTCACTGATCTAAATTTTATTGATGTTTTGTTGTATGCATATAGGTACATTTCAAAATTAAGTATTTAAATGTAAACTATGTTTTTTTTTAATTTGTTCAGTTATTACGCCAATATTATATTAATATGTTTAAATGAAATCATTATAAGGCAAAGTTCACATAGGCCTATGCTCAATATGTAAACAACGACCATGTGTGTAGTTTATATGCAGCACACGTTGTTATAGCCTCGTCCTCGGCTCCGTGACATATCTCGCAATAAACATAAATGAGGCGAGTTAGTTCTATACACTAATGTCTCAAGGACTCCCCCGGTCAAGCATCCAGGCCAGTGGTCATTTTAATGTTAGGAGAGCGTGAATGAGCATCTTGGATTGTTATTAATACATGTGTGCAACTAGAATTTTAGGTTGTTTGGGAGTACAGTAAGGACCGTAGCTTTTAATACTTCTACCCTTTCCCCCGCGATTTATGGTGACGAGTGTACATGGAGAAATAATCACCGTGTTTCCTGGTGATAGACCAATTATGCCGATCGATCACCGGGGTTAAATCATCAAAGATCGCGGTGACCAAGCGTGCCGCGGTGAACCTCCGCGATCGAGACACTGAGGACCACAGAGGATCACAGAGGATCAGCAGGACTCATCGGTGCCGACTCATGCGATAAAATTTACCTGTAATATGAATCGGTATGGAGTAATTACATGTATATAACTGACACCCATCAACGCTATGGTCGATGTGACCAGGGACGTACGGTATAACCATTTGCCATTGGTTTTAATTGTTTCCATCTCTTATAAATGCCGTAGAATTAAACATCAGTTTTACTTAGCTTGAAAATATGATGATTTTTTTGTCACTAGTCGTAGTCTAGAGGGGACATAGATAATGTCTAGTATATTTAGATATATAAAAAACTGTAAAAATTCCGCTGTGTGTCGCTGACAGGTAAAAGAAAGTAGATTTGATGGAAGTTATTTCTTGAGTAGTAGATCTAAGAATCACTGTGTGATGATCATTTATCATTTCAAACAACTTTAATCCAAGTAAGGATATAATTTGCATACATTTCTGGTGTAGGGCCAGAACGCACTAGCCTACTATATGAAAACATTGAATGTTCCGTCACCGTTTGGTGTCGCTAAGATATAAGGTGTAAATACAATAAAACCGGTGTGAAATCGCACGTATCTTACCAATATGGATAAATGAGATATTTATTTACCCCAGATCACCCATTTAGTCCCACCTAGGTGTTTTATTCCGTCAGTATAGACCCTTGCTTTACGCTAGTCAAAATTTCACGCTGTTGACCTGCCATATATAATTTATTGTGTTTTTCTTCTAAAGTAGTTTGAATCAAGAAAACAAAGCTTATTATTTCACAAAACCTGTTATATTAAATTCAAAAATTCATAATTTCTTAATTATAAGCGGTAAAATCTATAGAAATAAAAGTTGTATCATCGCACATGGTTAGGTAATTAGGCCGACCGCGACCTACAATGTATAGTTAGCAACATGGCGTCGAATCCAGAATGAAATATTGACTAGCGTAAAGCGAGGGTCTATAAGGACTGAATAAAACACCTAGATGGGACTAAATGGGTATACTGGGGTAAATAAATATCTCATTTATCCATATATGTAAGTGTGATGTCATTCCCGATTTTATTGTCAGCTGTCGGAGAATTCCACGTTTTCATATCGTAGTGTGCCAGACGAGGCCAATAGAAACTCTGGCTAATTCCACATATGAAACTGATCAAAAGTGGGAATAACACTAATTATGTGTAATGATACTGGTTGCATAGTCAAAAACCTGCAATATATCGTATCTTAGGGCATCCATATAATATGGGTGTTAAATGTACCGGCAGTTTCATGTCTTCACATTAATATCATGTCACTGAGTATTTTTTTTTCACTCTGGCCTATTTTATGGTTACTGTTTCTATCAAAAATGTGATTTCAATGATTTTTATAAAATCTTAATACTTGTACGAATTTCATCGGTTAGATTGACAAGTCACCTTATACAAAGCAGATGACACTGAAGTTCGTCACACCTCAGTGAGCATTGTTGCTGTCAATCAAACGCCGCGGAAAGGCTTTGCGCGTATTTCATTGGTTGATAAGAATGATTGACAAGTCATTCTCCGTGCACAGGTAAGATTTACAAGACAGTTACGAAATGTCTTGTTATTACTATGCATCAATCTTTTACAGATAAATATATTTTCAAATAAATGATAACTATTCTTTTAAAGTTTTGCTATCAGAAAGTTAGTTTTATCACGTTTATGACCATAACGAGTTAAATACATGTATATCAATCCATAATTTTACCATCGATCATTGGAATTGTGGAAGTTATTTAATTCATGTTACGGTGTTTGTCTTGTTGAGTACGGCAATAAGATGCATGTTAAAAGCACACGATTTGTAAATGATCTCCATTTCGATAGTGATACTTCACGCATACGAAAGTCAGTACATGGTATTACATCAACAGTTTCTTTGGTATTTTTGATAATAAACATTATATTTATTTAACATTATTTAAGAAGACAGTACGGTGGTTTTTAGAAGATAAAAAACATATTTGCTGATTATTTCATGTGATAACAATAAAATTTCAACGTATATTTTTTTCTGAAGCGTGTGATTTAAATATTAAGCTGTTAAAGCATTTCTTTATTTTAGAATCCATGTGACACAATTAAATGTTTTTTCCAAAGACTATATTGCTAGAGATCATATATATTTATGAATATATATGAATTACATCAATTGTATTTGACATGTATTTTGAAAGTTCATTGCATTATCTAAAAACATTTTCTAATAAAATATTTAACATAAAATGTGGGGTTTTTTTTTTAGTCATACATGTATATAAAACTTTAGTCATTTCAGTATATATCACAAGTGGTACATGTACAGAGTTAAAGTTCTTGGTGTTCAAATGCTGACGCGGTGAAACTCGGTGTTAAAGTGTTCCAAGAACAAAAAATCGATATTCAAACATGGTATTTTTTGTAAAAACCAAAGAATGATGTCGCGAACCACATCAAAATCGGTTGGCCGAGTGCCGAGATAAAATCTAAGCATTACATTCTATACAAAACCCGCTTCAAGTCATGAAGAACACTAAATTCAGAAAGTAATATATTATAATCATCATGATCTACAATAGACTAAATCTCTCACGTATGAATACCAGTGTTGGAGCCTGCAACAAACTTCTACATATACAGATTTTATCCCGAGGGTATTTTACATGTCATGGTCTCAGGGATAACGGACGATTACATTCTTGAGAAAGATATAATTTTTATATGATCGTTGTCAGTGAAATTAAATAAAAGTGATTCGCAACAATTATAATATAATTGATACTTTATGTACAGGTACATAGTATAGGTTCTTATTAAAACCATCATTTTCGCTCCGTTTTTTATATATATATAGAAAACATACAATTTAGTTCATCGTGATTAATCATAATTAATACTAAAACTTATTAACTCGCAATAATTTTCGTGTATGAATTTTTCAAATTTTATTTATTTATTTTTTATTATCATTAAAATTTTTGTTTTGTTATTGTGTCATTATTGTGAAGTGATCGAGATCATTGTGGTTTTACTTTCCATTCGTGTGTCACAAGTCATATCTTCACTTAAAACAGGACTTTAGAAGATTAGAAACATGTTCGGAGAATTACGAATTGAGTGGCTTAGTATAACCGCTAAACAATTACAAAGTGTGAAATTATGGTCCACAAGCTCGTCACACCTGTGGACCACAGGTGTCTGGTGTTCTAATCGGCACACGCCGATAATTCTTGTGAGTTCTCGCGTTTGGTTTCTATGTACTTCAAAAAAGTTCCGAAGATATACTTTCACATGTTGTACGTAAATTGAGCTTGAATTTTATTAAGAATTGCGTGTTACTATAGGGAAGGCATTTTTAAGTTGTTGAAATCAAACATATTATTTTTGGAATTCAGTGGGTTTCGTTTTCCTTTCAAGCGAAAAAAATGTATCTTAAAGGTTTGTCTATAGAATGATTAACCTAAGTTGCCTCATTCATAAACCCACGATGTTGAAAATTTACTCTATGAATCTTTCCGAAAATCACAAATAACGGTATCTTCAAGTGTATTTGCAACATATCTATTGCTGTTTTGGCTAATAAAAATTCCAATTTTTTAACTTTTATTTCACATCGTGTATGAATTGTATTTTAAATTTCTATTACTAGAAGTATTATAACCGAAATCAATATTGGTATGTAACAACCCGGAAATGCCCTCATAATAAAGGCTATATGATGTAAGTCGTTGTAAACGACCCATTATTCAAATGCCATACATGTTACAGCGACCCGTTAAAATAGAAAATTATTCAAATTTTACATGTTATATACGACCTGTTATATTAGAAAATGAGTAAGATGATACACGTTGTATTTGGCCCGGTATAATAGAAAATTAATAAGATGTTACATGTTGTATATGGCACGTTATAATAGAAAATTATATGCCCCTGGTTTCGGTAACATTTGTTATTAACTAACTCACAAATATAAGTCAAAAAGTTTATTCAGTACTTTCATTATTGTTGTTTCATTCGCATTAATTGCAGGCACGTGTTCACCATTAAACCTCTGACGTCACAGGTCAGAGGTCACCGAAACGTAGTCAACGGCTCTGGGTTCGAGAAAAATCGCAATTACTCTAAAACTAAAGTCGCTGTGAAAGTCGGCCTTTCAGCATTTTTAGTTTCATCCTAAATCACATTTAAACTTGAAATAGCAAATCGTTACGGGTACACTTTAAAACCACCACGTAATTAAGTCAATTACGCTATGAAGGCTATTTTCACTCCATTCAATTTCATCTCATCTTAGATTGTCCTTATTTGTATTAATTACGAAAGAAATGCATTAAATCTCATAATTGTATGAAAACCTAGCATGTTCAAATTAATAGAGCTGTTAACAAGAAATAATAGAAGTTATATCTCAAATCTTGCTAAATATATTAAATTTGCAAGGAAGAGAAAATTAGAATGGCTTAATAACCAATAATTATGTATAGTCATATAATGTTTCTCATACATATGTTGTATTACTTTTATCAGAGACATATATACAGAGAGATTAGTAACATCGCTATTTCCCCGTACACATAGTGGCTCCCTTTATTCGTGACCACTCAAGCATCGAGAGCGTCCCGTCTCCTATCAAACACACGCGAGCGCAGGTAAATCGGGCTATGCGCATGTGTGTATCGTAGTATTGGAACTTATTCGACATGTTCTGGTTAATCCGCCATTACGTCAGACCAAAACATCGTCATTTTAAATACACACAGAAAGCACATCGTTTTATTTTGGCCACTACAAAAGTTACCACATTAACCAAAAACTATCAAACTTATGGGATATAGTCTTATTGATCATGCATATTGTTGTCATTTATCCGTATTTTCGAAAATCCATTGGGTCCTATTCGACATGTCCAAGTTTGTAATTAAGCCGCCATTACGTCAGACCAAAACATCGTCAATTTTAAACGAACACAAAAAGCACATCGTTTTAATAAGGGCAACACTACAAAAGTTACCACATTAACCAAAAACTATCATACTTATGGGATATAGTCTTATTGATCATGCACATTGTTGCCATTTATCCGTATTTTCTAAAGTCCATTGGGTCCTATTCGACATGTCCAAGTTTGTAAATAGCCGCCATTACGTCAGACCAAAACATCGTCAATTTTAAACGCACACAAAAAGCACATCGTTTTATTTTGGCCACTACAAAAGTTACCACATTAACCAAAAACTATCATACTTATGGGATATGGTCTTATTGATCATGCACATTGTTGCCATTTATCCGTATTTTCTAAAGTCCATTGGGTCTTATCGACATGTGCAAGTTTTGTAATTAAGCAGCCATTACGTCCGACCAAAACATCGTCAATTTTAAACGCACACAAAAAGCACATTGTTTTATCTAGGCCACTACAAAAGTTACCACATTAACCAAAAACTATCATACTTATGGGATATAGTCTTATTGATCATGCACATTGTTGCCATTTATCCGTATTTTCTAAAATCCATTGGGTCTTATCGACATGTCCAAGTTTTATAATTAAGCAGCCATTACGTCCGACCAAAACATCGTCAATTTTAAACGCACACAAAAAGCACATTGTTTTATCTAGGCCACTACAAAAGTTACCACATTAACCAAAAACTATCATACTTATGGAATGTGGTCTTGATTATCATGCACATTGTTGTCACTTATCCGTATTCTCGAAAACCCCATAGGGACTTTTGAAAAATTCGAGATTCCCGCCGATCTTTCCTGCGTTGTGCTTGACTTTCATACTCAAAATACAAACACTTGGACAGCAAATTGTGATATATTTCATATTGATGACACTTCTGCACTTTCATATTAATAAAATTAAAGCACATAATTGGATCTTGGTGATGATTTCAAATAGAAATTATCGATAATTATGTGTCTGGTTTTCAAGTTTTCTCCAATATGGCGTCTAGTGAAGACTGAACCGAGCGACCGCAAAGGATTGTGGGAAGGTCATTGGCCACTATGTAAACACAAGGGCAAATAGAGAGTCGCCAATCTCTCTGTATATATGTCTCTGCTTTTATTAGTAGTTGAATTGTCTGTATGTGCAATTCCAGCACAAATCTATGATATGATATTGTTTATGATGTAAATAGTAAACTAATTGTTATATACATGCATATAATCACATATCACTATGTGTAAGGGTATATATGTATACAATAAAAGATCCGGATTTTACAACTTACCATCAGTCCATGTTTTTTTTATGATTTTTACGTACCAGAAGCCCCAAGCTATCTATTTAAAAGTACGGGACACTAGCGAGAACTACCCAAGATGTCCGATAATTATTAAACCCGTATTCACTTAACAATGTGACGCTTACATAATTAATTAAGTATCAGACGACTATTGACTAATTTGTGTGTAATCAACCCAGTTCTTGTGATCACTGCTTAATACGTAAATGTGTATGTAATTAATAGCATGCATCTTTCAATGAGTTTCACGTAACGGTGTTACAAGCCGATATCCGTGTTTACCCAATACAAGCGTTAATGATGTTAATTACCGATCATAAATTTATTACATGTATTTGAGATTGATTAATTATCGTATCACGCACTGTATGTTTGTGCATAAATTCTTGCTAACTACGAAATAGCAATATGTGTTCCTATAAAAGTTGCCGTCTGTAAAATAACTATCATAGATATTGTACGTCAAGTTGATAAAAGCAAGACCAGGCTATACTATAAAATCCTTTAATACTGTAACATTTAGGTCGTAGAGAAAAAGCAATGTACCGTTATAAAAACAAAAGCTACACATTGTAACACAGGTAAACACCCGGGGCTATGACCTAGCAGCGGTCGCTATGACTACGCACAGTGTCAAGTGATAGTCTGTACAGCTGTCGATACGGGTGACTTGCCCCGACATTTTTTTCTCCTCGTGGTGAATCGTCCTGATTATTGAGGGAAATTTACTAATGAAAAGTACGCTCCGTTCCCAAAATGGGCTTCCGGAATCGGAATCCAAATTTCCGGACTGGTGAGTACAAATAACGTTACGGAAATCCGTTCCCGTGAATTTCCGTCCGGACTGTGAGTTGTCCGGACAATCGGCGTCCGGATTATCGCGGGTCCACTGTACACGTGTTGTAGTTTAAGTTAAAACATATTTTATTGATATACAGAAATGACAAAGGGATTAGTCAGCAAATTTTACCAACTTATAAACGACTTCTCCCGTAAAATTAACAAAACAATGAATAATAACATAGTCACATGATGGTACAAAATACAAGAATATTCAATTCAAAAATGTGATAAAGAAGAGAGTATAAAAAATTGAGCATTTTGGATTAAGTTGCTTTTGAATGATACGTGTTGTATATGTATAGACGAGTGAACAGGCACACGTATTCATACATGTGTGTGTATTGGATGAAGATATAGTTAATATACATACATGATGTATACTTGGTATTTACAATCTGAAAATTTTACAAATATGCCAGCAATTGTTAATGTATAAGTATTTCAATTTACTATAATAATGTCATGGTCATTCTGTACAGTACACGCTAGATATCACATCCATTTGTCGGTATTGTATGTGGCTAAAGTGATCAATAATTGTGTTATACATTTGTACTATGAATAGTGTGAAGGGCCTTTTGTCCGGAGGGGCTATTGCCTAGGGGCTAATGTCCGGGGGGGCTTTTTGTCCGTACCTCGAATAAAGAACTTTAAACTCGTCTTCGGTATTTTTTTAGTGTGTCTTATTTAAATATCACAGACATGTACATAAATTAACCGACCATAGGATCTTTCTCCCAATATTTTTTTCTTTCTATGCATATTATTCTCGGTTTTGATTTTCCTGAAAAGTTTGACATTTTGTGTTCCTAAATGGTTACTTTCCCTGCTTGATAATACCGCTGAAAAAATGACGTTTGATACCTGAAATTAGCTACAGACAATTACACAACTATCAAATTATTAGGAACATGTGTGAATTTAGTTGTGTACTCGTCACCGTTTATCACAGTTAAGTTGCAAGGTTCCTTTGAACTGCAGTCAGAAAACTTTAGATCACAGTCTTACCACAGGCGCTAACAGATTAAACATACCACTGCCATATCAAAAAAAAAATTGAAAGTAATATTTTCTATGCAAGCGCCTGTGGGCTCACATGAGGGTACGTTATAAATATAAATGAAAATATCTGAATGCGTACCACTTTTATATTGTGAATGACGATGTGGCTAGCAACAACTAAGTTTTATGCCACATGATATATATGTTTTAGCAGAGACATATATATGTCTTTGGTTTTAGTAACGACATTTTATGTTTATGTTCGATAACACAGTATTTTATGTAGCAAATAATGTGTCTGATTTTAATGCGTTAATTGAACGAAATATGGTAATAAATAAATAATCACATGCACCCTAATTAAATTGCACTGCGGTCGGTACTGACGATCTGCGGTGTCTGATTTTTGCCGAGTCTCTACGAGTTTGCTATTGTACAGGTAACTGTCTTCTGATTAAATATATCAATCAATGTACGGTAACAAGCGAATCTATATGTCTGTTTATAGCCTTTACATTAATTTCATTAACGTGCAGTGACATCAGCAAACGATTAAAACTTCGACGATGTCCTTTGTAAAAATCATCTAGACATGTCAATCACACCTGTGGCAACAAATCTGAGAGTATGTGGGCGGAGCTATAGTAGGCTGTGCCTGATTATATGGTGTGTCATCAGGTAAACTGTCCACCCCATTCGATGCAGGTATCCCAGCAATCTAATATTGCCTAATTAATTCTCTGTAAAAGAAGTCTTACGCTAGGATTTATGAGAGTGTCGCCCAAAACATAAGGGTATAATTTCACAATATTTAGTTTATATTTACTTAAATAATTACGGTAGCTGTTATCCCGTGTATTTGTTATTAATTATTGAGATAATACACGAACACTAATTGTTGCGATTTAAAACGTGTAATTTCATTTATTTATTTAAAAAAAATCCTACGGTAAGATGTGAGATACAGGTAGTAGACATGGACCAACTACAGCCTAAAATCCTTCTGGATAACAACATATACTCCCCTCAGGTAAAAAAACCATAGGGGTCCGATGGGGTCATTGCGAAACAGGTATACTCTCTATTGTAATTAAGATATGTGATTGACAGGTGTTAACAGTTGGTGAAAACATTTCTATAACGGTAATTACACGGCATGTAATTGTTCTGTGTATAGAGAATTAATCTATATCGCTTTCACTAACTTCAATTATGATTATATTACGCGATATAGAGATTTTTTTTCTAGAAAATAATGATACACCATTTATAACTCATTTATAAGTATGACCGTTTAATAGATCATTCAGTTTGATTTCATTTGGTTTTAAACGGTAACGATTTGGAATATATGATTTCCTAGCGAATTTTCAATGATTGCGGTAAAACAAAACCACGATAATGATATAATATATCTATTATATACTCTTCTCCGACATTCTCTTCACAGAAAGTAAATATTTTCTTCTGGAACTCCTTTGTTACCTACCAGTTCAATGGGAAATTTCAAATTACATGATCTATCATCAGGCTTCGTTGGACGTAAAATAGACTGGTCTGTAGATAGAGAAAGGACGAAATAGTTCACATTGTTTGGACGTTAGGTCTTGATCGTAATGGTGACGTCTGTATTGTTAGTACGTTATTTTGTTTTGCTTCCAAAATAAAAGGGACGGGAAAGATTCCCATGTTATGCTTATAATTAATTGAAATATGTTAAAATGTATTTTATAGATTTCTTTATTACATACACCAATGTATTGTTTTCTCACAATAAAGCGGGCACATCGGACTATACATACACATCATTCTGTAGTCTATGTATTTCAAACAATATTTATTTGACAATTTCCATTTAACAATATACACCACATTTATAGTATACACACATAGATTCCAATCATGCATGTAATCGAAAAAAAGAGACCTCGCATAATGATTTTGCTGTGACAATTTGGCTGTTAATGAAATAATGAAGTTGATTAACTACTATATATATAGTTTGGAAAATATGAGCATGGATTTCTATATCTACAGGTAATTTGAATGCGCCCAAGTGTATGTCTATGCTATTAGCCACGCCGGAATCGTCCCTGTAAACTGCAAGTAGCATATATATCAACATAAATAATGATAGTAAGAAAACACACAACGTCTTTAAGTCGTGTATTTAAACTACGAAATGTTTAAATAATTGTACAGTCTATGTATGAAACCCGCTACAAAAAGTCAGACGAAATAATTATAAGCTATAGTATTCAGGATAAAATTTGGTTTTCTTCAAACAATTACGAAACAAAAAACATACATTATGTCCCCGCGAGGACAAGTAATGATCTTATCAATGTTTATCGTCTTCTCATCCGTCACAGGTCGTACACGTATATGGATCAATTTCTCAAACAGACATCTTACTAGCTATATACTTCAGATATATGTGATGACTAAATTATGCAATTAAGGACTTTGCTAGATCACGTAAAAATAAGTTCGAGATCTTTCACTAAATAACGAGCCCCTTATGTGGCCTCTCCGAGGTCATGCACAAAGCGCCACCTATAAACAGGTCAGCTAAATCAATAGTGATTAAATGCATAGGCCTATATACAAGTATTGAATTGCAGATCATTTAAACCACATCATTTATCAACAGCAGCAATTGAGACGTTAAGGGAATTTCGTAGACTCACTATACGGTACCAGATGTTTTTTTTATTTAGTTATACCCATGATCGTCACGGAGAACCGTATCACTTCGAATTCGAGTCTTACATTAGGGATAGGACACTTGCATGTAAGTCACAAAATCTACCAATCGTCTCGACTGCTAGCGGTAAAAAAATCGGTACACGTACAACGATAAGGGTCGATAATGGTCAACTGAGAGCCACACCACCACAGGTAAAACCGAGGGCTGAATGTAATCGTGGCCCTCCGGGGCTGTATCATCAGGATTCGCGGCGGACGCATTGCTTTGATGTTTCGCGGAGAAACGATCACCGCGGATTTTGATGAACACATTACCACCGGGGATCGCGATGACGCCGTGTTCATGATCCCTGATAGGGATTTAGGGTGATCAGTCGCGGTGATTGACCCCTTGAATAGAAAATCAAACGCCGGCACATGGTGACTTTGTGTTCATTCCTACGGCCTGCACTGTATGTGGCTTTAAAGTGCACCCTGAACGAAAAACGATAATCAAATATCTTTTTCTTTGTAACCACAAAAGAAGAATGTCGCAAACCGCATCAAAATTGGTTGGCCGAGTGCAGAGATATTGCACATCGAAGTACACGATTTGCACCTGTCGGTCAACTGCTAATCAGCGAATCGATCAGTTGCGCTGATTTGGAACTCTTCAGTCTATGACGTCACAGGTTGAACGGAGTGGCTGTTATGGTAGCCAGTAGCATAGAGGACAGTGTGAACAGTAGCAGCACAAACATGTCTGAATACGATCTGGACATGAGTTTGAGGTTGTTGAATTTGGCGAATATTGCCGACAAGAAGTCGGAATCCAACAATATAAGTTTGAGTTTTAAAAAATAATAGTGAAATTGACTCTGAAAATGACCGCTTGGTTAACACAGACTGGTGTAATAATAAATGTATATTAGTTATGTGGTTACCATTTCTTACTCATTACCAAAGAAAGGAACACAGCATCAACATTTTTAAATAAAATAATGTGCCATTTCATTCGCAAATTAATATTCAAATAAACATACCAACAATACAACAGTTCTGGATACTCTGGTTTGTGAGAAAAGACGAACACACGTACAGTAAATTCATGCGTTATATTCTATACAAAGCCTGCTTCTAGTCATGAAGGATACTTAATTTAGAAAGTAATATCAGGGACGTATAATAAGATATACATATATGTCCCTGGTAATATATTATAATCATCATGATCTGTAATAGACTAAATCTCTCTCCCGTATGAATACCAGTGTTGAAGTCTACAACAAACTTCTACAGATACAAATTTTATCCCTTATGTTACATGCCATGGTCTCAGGGATTAAGGAGGATTAAATGCTTGAGAAAGATATAATCTATAAACGATCGTTGTTAGTGAAATTATATAAAAGTGATTCACAACAATTATAATATAATTGATACTTTCTGTACAGGTATAAAGCATAGGTACTTATTAAAACCATCATTTAAGCTCCGTTTTTTATGATAAAAAACACAATTTATTTCATCGTGACAAATTATAATTAATACTTAAACTTATAAACTCGATTTTCGTGTATGATTTTTTTTTCAATTTTTTATTTTTTGCTATTATTTAAAGTTAACTTAGGTTAATTATTCTATAGACAAACCTTTGAGATACAATTTTTTTCGTTTGTAAGGAAAACGAAACTCACTGTATAAAAATGTTCGGAGAATTACGAATTCTCAAGTTTGAATGGGTTCGTATACTGCTAAACAACTACCAGGTATGAAATTACGATCCACAAGCTCGTCACACCTGTCACTGCACCACAGGTGTCTGTGATTTCTGGTGTTCTGATCGGCACACGCTGATATATAATTGCTTGTGAGTTCACGCGTTTGGTTTCTGTGCACTTCAAAAAAGTTCCGAAGACATGCTTTTTACAGGTTGTATATAAATTGAGCTTGAATTTTATTAAGAATTGCGTTTATACTAATAGAGAATACATTTTCAAGTTGTTGAAATCAAACACATTATTTTTATTTTGTATCTCAAAGGTTTGTCTATAGAATAATTAACCTAAGTTACCTCATTCATATATATACCCATGATGTTGAAATTTACTCTATGAATCTTGTCTGCATGGGAGTTACTGATCTTTCATGGACACGTTTTATCAATTGCGGACAATTACCCAAAAATCACAAATAATGGTATCATTGCTGTTTTGGCTAATAAAAAATTTAAAATGGTTAGCATTTATTTCACATCTTGTATGAATTGCATTTTAAACTTGTATTATTAGAAGTATTATAACTAAAATCAATACTGGTACATCTGTATGTAATAAACCGTTCATGCCCTCATAATAAAGGCTACATGATGTAAGTCGTTATAATCGGCCCGTTATTCAAATGTCATACATGTTACAACGACCCGTTAAAATAAAAAAAAAATATTCATGTTATATACGACCTGTTATAATAGAAAATAAATAAGATGATACACTTTGTATTTGGCCAATTATAATAGAAAATTAGTAAGATGTTACATGTTGTATATGGCTCGTTATGAGAGAAAACAAGGAGCCGCAAAGCTTGGCATTATCCCCCGCGCCCCGCAGTTGGTATGAAAACCCAAATACATGTATATATCAAGCTCAACGTAACAATTATTAAGGAAACAATAATTTGGTATTTTTGATTAAGTCTCCATGGTAACAGAAAAAATACCGAGAATGGAAGGTCCGCAATAGCAAAAGGCACAACTAGTCTGATATATTCAGAAAGTTTCAAGCAGCCTCGTTGAACTGTTTTGGAGTTATAGCCCGGGAACAAAGGAAACAGTAATTTGGTATTTTTGACTAAGTTTCCATGGTGACAGAAAAAATACTAAAAATGGAAGGTCCGCAATAGCAAAAGGCACAACTACATTTAGGGCACTAGTCTGATATATACAGAAAGTTTCAAGGAAGGTCGACACTGGTTTTTGCTGTTTGAATTCTCGTTTTTAAAATACGGGAAAACAAAAAGTTGACAATTTAGGTTATCTTATCCGAATATGTTTTGTATATTACATTTTTTTTCGAAATAAAATTTACCATCTCAAAAAAAAAAAATAAAAAAAAAAAATCTTACAGAATTTTCTGGATAGAGAGATTTCATTGCTGATTAGCTTTCTTCCATTGGTTACATTCAGGCATGAGTGCCTCAGGGCTTTATTCTCGGCCCTATACTTCATATACATCAATGATATCTCTAAAATTTTACGTTCTTCATCTCGTGTCTTAGTCAATGATACATCTATTATTTGATCATCCCCTTTATGTGTTGAAATTGAAACTGAATTAAATCAAGACTTATGATCACGTAATTCCTGGGCAAATCAGTGGCTAGTAAGTTTTAACCCTAGTAAAATGAAAGGTTTTTTTATAACAAATTCTGCAAATACAAATGCTAAGCTTGATATTATCTTTGGTTGTGAGTTATTAAATTTAGCTGAGAACACAAAAAAAAAAAAAAAAAGTTTCAAGGAGCTGCGTCAAATGGTTTTTGAGTTATAGCGAGGGACCAAAGGAAACAGTAATTTGGTATTTTTTACTAAGTTTCCATGGTGACAGGAAAATACTGAAAATGGAAGGTCTGCAATAGCAAAAGGCACAACTAAGGCACTAGTCTGATATATACAGAAAGTTTCAAGGAGCTGCGTCAAATGGTTTTTGAGTTATAGCCCGGAAACTAAAGGAAACAGTAATTTGGTATTTTTGACTAAGTTTCCATGGTGACAGAAAAAATACTGAAAATGAAAGGTCTGCAATAGCAAAAGGCACAACTAGGGCACTAGTCTGATATATACACAAATTTTCAAAGAGCTGCGTTGAACGGTTTCAGAGTTATAGTCCAGAAACAGTAATTTGGTATTTTTGACTAAGTTTCCATGGTGACAGAAAAAATATGGAAAATGGAAGGTCCGCAATAGCAAAAGGCACAACTAGGGCACTAGTCCGATATATACAAAAATTTTCAAGGAGCTGCGTCAAATGGTTTTTGAGTTATAGCCCGGAAACTAAAGGAAACAGTAATTTGGTATTTTTGACTAAGTTTCCAAGGTGAAAGAAAAAATACTGAAAATGAAAGGTCCGAAATAGCAAAAGGCACAACTAGGGCACTAGTCTGATATATACACAAATTTTCAAAGAGCTGCGTAGAACAGTTTTTGAGTAATAGCCCGGAAATGAAAGAAAACAGTAATTTGGTATTTTTTACTAAGTTTCCATGGTGACAGAAAAAATACTGAAAATGGAAGGTCTGCAATAGCAAAAGGCACAACTAAGGCACTAGTCTGAAATATACAGAAATTTTCAAAGAGCTGCGTAGAACAGTTTTTGAGTAATAGCCCGGAAATGAAAGGAAACAGTAATTTGGTATTTTTGACTAAGTTTCCATGGTGACAGAAAAAATATGGAAAATGGAAGGTCCGCAATAGCAAAAGGCACAACTAGGGCACTAGTCTGATATATACAGAAAGTTTCAAGGAGCTGCGTTGAACGGTTTCAGAGTTATAGTCCAGAAACAGTAATTTGGTATTTTTGACTAAGTTTCCATGGTGAAAGAAAAAATATGGAAAATGGAAGGTCCGAAATAGCAAAAGGCACAACTAGGGCACTAGTCTGATATATACAGAAATTTTCAAGGAGCTGCGTAGAAAAGTTTTTGAGTTATAGCCCGGAAATGAAAGGAAACAGTAATTTGGTATTTTTTACTAAGTTTCCATGGTGACAAAAAAAATACTGAAAATGGAAGGTCCGCAATAGCAAAAGGCACAACTAAGGCACTAGTCTGATATATACAGAAAGTTTCAAGAAGCTGCATTGAACGGTTATGGAGTTAAAGCCTGGAAAAGAATCTCGGACGGACGGATGGATGGAGCCCAATTTAAATCCCCCGCAAACGCGTTTCGCGGGGGATAATTAGTGAGATGCTACATGTTATATATGGCCCATTTAAAAAGAAAATTATATGTCCCTGGTTTCGGTAGCATTTGTTATTAACTAATTCACAAGTATAACTAAGAGAGTTTATTCAGCACTTTCATTTTTGTTGTCTTATTCGCATTAATTACAGGCACGTGTTCACGTGTGTTTTTATATATTTCCTATAAGGCGGCTCCGATCATGTTCAACCTGTGACGTCACAGGTCAGAGGTCATCAAAACGAGGTATTCGTCTTTGGGCTTCAGGGGTGTTTTCGAGAAAACTCGCAATTACTCGGTAGTGGGACGGCCGATTTTGATGCGGTTTTCTGCATTCATGTTTATTAATCAATACCAATAACATATATATTTAAATATAATTTTTCGTTCAGGGTACACTTTAAGGAAAACTGGAAATTTCAAGATTTAAAAAAGATTTTTGTATACATTAGTGAATAACTTTTTATTTGATATCTCAGCCTGTATAGCTTTTTTCATTCTGAAAGTTTTTAAAGATATAAATACATGGACACATTTGGGGGTCACTTATTTAGAAGTAATCCGGTAATTACATGTATAGTGGACGGATTTAAGATGATGATAATAGGGACAATGAAGCAATTCTGTTTAACCCGAACGGAATAAATAGAGTCATTCATATTACATACATAGTCTATCTCGGGGATGTTTATTCTGTTTGACTGTTAGAGTTTTCTCCCTTTGTTCAGTTAGGATACTTGGTAAATATAGCACAACAATCGTCAAAACATGGTCTTAAGACGTTCATTATTGGCTTATATTCAGGTACCGAAACTACTCTTGTAAGTTCCGAAACGACTTCTGCAAGTACCGAAACAACCGAGTACCGAAACAACTTGGTACCGATACGACTTGAATTCAAGTGGTCAATGGTCCCCTTGGGGTACACTGTTGTGAAAGTCTACCTCAGAGTATCAAAGAGAGCAAAGCATGTACTGACACCAAGCAATGTGACTGAGTTTGAATGTTAAGTATAACGACCCAGAAGTATAAGTGTGGTCTGAGGCCATGTCAGTCCTGTAAACATAATTAGTCACTTTGGAGTGATATTACACATTAGGTGCACAAAGCGGTAAAGTACAATACATTGTTACAATGAGTCTAACACCATATCAGATAATTACTTTACGTTAAAGTAACACTTGGTGGTAACGCTTCTAATTGTTATGACATTCTTGGGAAAGATTCACTGCTCCGATGACAAGCTCGACTGGCTTGTCCGTGCCACCTCGGCTGTTTTCTCTGTTAGATAACATTTACCCATTAACCGTGCTACGTCATTGTAATTTCAATCTTTTTACTTCCTCTTTCGTTTTTGGTACAATTACGATTAATTTCCCAATACTTCTTTTTAATCACAGCATTGTCTTGACCATTGCCAGGTTGCATGACAAAAACTGTTTGAGGGGACAATTCTGTTCACCAGGACCAAATACAAATAAATGTAAAACAAACACTTAAAACGATGTAATCATAACGGGCTTGACTTTTTACTCAAATATACTCAAATATATACTCATGCAAATACACTCAAATACACAAAAAAATACTCAAATACTAATAAAATACACTTCTATAACATCAATATGTATGTAATGTGATCATTAATGTGTAAATATTACGACATAAGGCCTGATAAAAAACCAAAACCAAACCAACAACTTTGCAAGGGAGGTAACTCCTTTTCCTATACAACCTATCATACCTACTGAAAACATCAGTCTGGTTTTATTTAATGGTTTTAAGGCCTGACTCTTTCCTACAAATATATTTGATTATTGTTATTATTTTTAAGAATGTTAGTCTGTCTGTATCTTTCTACTAAATATATCAAATTACATGTATTATTGTTACTCAATTAAAATACTCTAGATTTCTATACATAAACCATAAAATGCCATGTATACAAAGAATGTTTACTCGCGCACAAATAATTTTTTAGTTGAGGAAATATCAGACTTTTTGTCAGGTTATAGTCACCTTCAGCAGTAAACAGAATTATCATGGATTAAAGGAAAAGTTTCCGATCGTCTTTGTCCAAGCGTCACTATACATGTACTAATGACTGTGTTTGATGCACTATTTTGTGCATGTGTTCTTTTACTGAATACTATATATCAAACACATGACATGCTGATTTCAGATGTAATTTATTATTTTCTCTGCCATTAATAAAAAGTGCTGATTATGTAGATTTTTTTTTAGAACGAACGAAAACATTTGTCCAGTCTCATCTATTTTTATGGCATATTGCAGCCCAATTATCCTCTGTAAACTATTTAGATTTTAATTTTCTTCAAATCTAATGGGCAAATTTCCTTCTTCTGTTTCAAATTAGTGATAGGTTTTTGCCCAACTTTGGTCTGAGCCATCTTTGAGCCATGTAAAGGCAATTAATTATGACTTCATATAATGTGTTCTGTGACCTATGGAGTCCTGAATGACATGGTTTTTCTTAATCAGGTCCATACAGGTGCCCTATAGTTAACACTCGCGGTTTGTTTGTCTGTCCATCCACAATAGTTCCTTAACTTTCATACTTATTGACCGACTCCTGACCACGACAAAGCTAGGTCACTCTGGGTGAGAGGTCAAGGTCATTTGGATCAAAAGGGGAAGGACAATGTAGATCTTTGACAATAATTCTTGCTGTTTGTGGGAAGGTAAAAGCTAACGTGTGTTTTATAGTATACTGTATTTATATTTCCATTAGCACAGATAACTGTGATTATAACTGCTAAAATGAATACTTTATAGTCCTTCCTGTGAAATCTAAAGCAGGTCAGCATTTTCTCAAGCCTAAGTTGAGTATAGGATACACACTCTTCAAATGTATATTTTCATATAAAATATGAAATTCCAAAAATAGAATGAAACCTCTAAACATTTTTATAATTTTTGTAGAGACCGGTATTCTTTCCCATTTTTTCCAGTCCTTATTAAAGATGTTAAGATGATTCCCCCTTTTCTGGTTGCAATATCTTAGAGTGTGGTATGTTTCTTTGATGTAATTTTTCAAAGCTGATAAAGACAGACTCTTTTCCTGGCATCTTGTGTTATATATGTATTTTCATCAAAATCAAACAATGCTTCCTATTTCCTTTTTCCAGAAGATGCTATATTATTTTTAAACAGACAGTTATACAATTATCTTGCTCCTCTATTATGTTTGAAAAAAAAACTTAAGTTGGCAGGTATGTATTACTAATACATACCTGCCAACTTAAGGTTTTTTTTCAAACAGAATAGAGGAGCAAGATAATTTTAGTTTTATGAATTCAGTGGAGATATCTTCTTTGGAAAAATTCTTTTTCTATAGCACTTGTGACACTTTGATAAGTGAGAAAGTTAGTATTAGTATGAATATTGAATTTCTCTATTAATTCTGTATAGCTGTAAAATCTACCATTGCTATTTTCTTTGACTTTGCATTTTTCTATATAAATCCTTTTCTATACCAATCTATATAAAAAATGCTCTTATTTTCTATTGTTACTAAATTATTATACCAAATAGGTTTTTTAGTGCATTGTTATTTTCAGAACATTCTGTCTTCTTGGAAAATACACACCAACTTCATCGAAGAACATCTTTCCAAAATTAATTCTTACAAGTTTTTTGGCATTTCAAAAATAATCTAAACCGCTATATGCTAAAATAACTGTATTAACATGTACTGAATGTTTTAAAAATTGACTGCCATTTCCCATTACTTGCAAACAGTCGTCGAATCTGTGTAAGCTTAATGAATCAATAAAAGATTGTAAATGTTTCATTTTCAGATCGTTTTCACTACAATTTTTAATAATTACATCTCTTTCTATCTTATCTTATGAACTTTTGGTTTGGACCAAGGTGTGTACTGTTTATTCTAATTTTGAGGACATGATAATTTATTGTTTTTTATTGGTTATGTACGCATAATCTGATAAACAGTCTTGACTACATATCATTGTAGTTTGTGCAGTTAAATCTTTATGTGATTATAACAAAATGCACCTTTATTTTTTTGAAACAATAACTCATTTAGTAAGAATTAGATGCTTATTATAACATAGTAATCATATCTTATTAAAAGGGGAAAAACAAGAAAACATAATTGAAGGTACACTGTATATCATTGGTACCTGCATGTAGAATCTATATGGTGCATTTTTAATAATGAAAGATTTTTTCCATTATTTCATTTTTCAAGTGTTGTGTAATATCATTATCAATATAGGTAATACAATTATCACTATATGTATTCTGTTATTAATACGTTTATATGAATGTATATTTTATTTTACTTTTAAAGGTATTCTTAAACATTTTCTTCGCTTGTTAGTCACTTTTGAGTCCCATGTATACTGAGACAGACTATACCTACATTTTCTACAAGTAAACTCAGGTAATGTTTATATAGCAAAAACAACATGTTGGCTGAGTGGGAATGACCCGATGTGACACCCTTTCATTACCTGGACCGTTGGTTAATTTATTATGGGGCGCCGTTTTACTATTTATTCCCATTTTGAGTTTGATATCACCTATTCGAATTTATAGCCTTAGGGGGAATCTTTCAATACACTGGTCAATTAGTGTAAGTTACACAGGCGTGTCAATCATCTCCCCAGGTGTGAAATATTGATCTACAAATATTGTAGATTCATCCAAATCTGTGAAAGTGTTGAGTGTATTTGAGTATATTTGAGTGTATTTGAGTAAAAAGTCGAGCCGTAATCATACCGCCCCCTCACTGGCCTCAGAATATATCATGGACAGACATTATAAACTAGCCGTGTACTTTTATAACATCGTTAAAACAAAGCTTACGACATAAAATAATTACCTGGTGTTATATTATCTTGACCTTTGGTTTGACCCTTCTCAAACTTTTGCAATTCTCAGGCAAAGACTGGTTTCATTGCGCTGTCTCCACCTTCGACTAGATCATCGGGATTTCCATTTTTTATTACTTCCGCTTTCGTTTCTCTCAAAACTACATTTAATTTCGCGATGTTTCTTTTAAGTCACATCGATGTCTTTATCATCTGATTGTGAAACAGAAACATCATTTGACAGTTAATGAGACAATAATCTGTCGCAAACGATCATGCTTCGATCAGCAGACGGATAACTCTGAACTCCGGGCTGGACGATTTACAGGATCGCGGCATAGGCCTAGCAGGATCGGGCAGAAATGGACAGGATCGAATCGGGCAGGATCGGGAAGAATCGGACCCTTTTAATGATGTTAGTTATTTGTTAATATTGCAAATTGGATTCTTTAGAATATTATAACATAATTTAAACAAAGTATTGACATTTTCTACATACAAAAGATGGAGACGTACTGGGTCGTGCAAGACAAAAAAACTCTTTAACAGGATCGGACAGAATCGGCGGCTAATGGACAGAATTTGAGTCCATTAAATAATATTGGTTAGCATTGTTGTTAGCTTCAACGGATTTATGCAATATCTATTTAAATGCTATTTTATCGTGAAAATATTAACCGACATTATTTGATAATCAAAACTTCACATAAACAAGAATTATATATCGAATCCTGAAACATGAAAACGAAATGTTATCAATTATGGACTTTGATGACAAGAAATTAAAAAACAAATCTTCCCTATCTGGGGTTTATTCAGGGTAATATCACATTATAAAACTATAATCACTATAAGGGTAAAAGAGTTGCAACACTCATTGACCGAGTGAGCACTCACTTCGACTGAGTGCTCACTGTTACCGAGCGCTCACTTCACCGAGTACTCACTGCTACCGAGCACTCAAAATACCGAGCACTCACTGAGTACTCACTTCTTACTGAGCACTTCCTAGCCTATACATAACGTTATGCATGTATGTTCAACTCTGTGCTCTCAGACACGTTCTTATAAACCACGAGTAGACCCAAGGCTACTGATATTAATCAGCTTAAAACTTATTTGATGTACCGATCACATAGACTTACTGGAGTCCCCACGGAGAAAGGGAGCCTTACTCAGATGCCTCTACCTCCGTACTCTACCGTAAGTTATAAACTACACAGTACAATACTTTGCTATAGGGAAGCCTTATTACCCCCATGTCCGGCCTTGTCGCGTCCGTGTCTGACGAAGAAGTGCACCATAACTAGCTTCGACCGCCGCCTTTTATATACTCTCGAGCGAAAGTGGAAACTAGCGGCACCTATTATAAAATCAGGATCTTTAGAAAGCTTTTAAAGGACTCACACAACTAAATAATTTACTATATGTTATTACTAGTGACCCAATCCCTTTATTCGTTCGTTTGAAGTTCAAATGATGTGGAATTTATATCAAATTAAAGTTTGAAGATTTTTCTATCGGATAAATGCCGTTATTGTATAGGTTTAATGGCATATAAGAGCACACGGGTACTTGGAAGACAGTAACCCCGACATTAACAGTACACTGGGGAACCCCTACCTGGGGAATTCCCGCCTCTTTACACCTCGAATCCTACGCCATTCTATTTTCAGTAGGAGTGTATATTTTTGATTTTCCAAACCTCAAGACCCTACACTTTATTCTCGTATATAGAAAGTACCCATTTCATATATCAATTACTCAGGAAAACAGCTTCAAACCTAAGAAACACATTCTCCTCGGGGACTTGGTTTACGTGAAACACAAGCTGATTGGCTGATTTAGTTGTGTGAGCCTTTAAGGGCGAGTACAAAACCCGGAATGCACTCAGGCGTGAAGATATTTTTCATAATATTTTGTATTTATTAGGTCATATCTCCATTATTACCGAATGGATTTCGTTCGGAAACCAGCAGAAAAAGGATTGATTTATCAGCTTTAAAATGATATAAGTTATATTTAACAGTATTAAAAATTAGATGTAAAAGTGAGCCCATATGAAATAAAAATGTCAATATTTACAACTGTTTTCGTTATAATAAATACCCATATCTCAAATGATACTGAACAGATTTTTGTTCGGGAACCACCAACAAACGGAGAATTTTGAACTCTTTCACATGGTATAAACTGTTTGATACTATTTGGGCAGCGATTGTATGCAAAGTGATCCGCTACTGCCGCAACAACTGTACATGTTCGAGGTGGTATAAAAAATTGATAAAATAAAGTTACATGTAAATTTCCATCTTTCTTAGTCCATAACTCCTTTATTACTTAACCGATTTCTGTTCGGGAAACACTCTAGATAAGATAATTTTATAGGCTTCAAGCTGATATATTTTTTTATTAATATTCATTAAAAAATCGGTGCAAAAGTGGTGGCCGGAATGAACCTATGTGAAATAGATGATTTGCCGGTTCTCAATGATGTAAGCGATTGTTTTTCAATCACCTAAGCGGCGACCGGAACAACCGGACAAACAAAACGAAGCGGTTAACTGAAACAAGGCTTTAGTCCAGCGCATATTTTCGCTTCTACACGAATATAAGGATAGAAATAGAATCTTAAAATAAAATACCTGCAGTCATTTGTTCTGAAAGGATCCGTCGACAAATTATTTAGTGGATTAAACAGTGGGAACTCCTAACTCTTCTGACTTACCACTATACAGGTCATTCAGTATTTTACACAAACACACATAATATTATTAGTCTAGCGTTATACATCTAAATGTCGTATAACCCAAACAAACAGCATCATCAGCTAATATTCACAGCCGGATTCAGATAGGAGTTCAGACTGATGTCACTATGGACCATTTGCATGAGTTCTCAACTGAAGATCTCCAGAATAAATCCAGAATGGGAAGAAATGACAGCTCATGTAAATTTTACATTGATAATTTGTTTCACATTGAAAGAAAAGAAAAACAAACCTTTTACATGTATTGTTGTTATTTTTGTTGTGTCTCGTTATATTTGATTAACACGACGTGCTGAATTTTTCAATCAACTGGGACCAGATTTCAATTTGTGCAATCAAAAGTGTCGGTGTTTTTTTCAGATTATGAAACATATATTTCTGCAATACACTTGCATTTTCAGTTGTGCATCTAACAAACTTTGAAGTATTTTTAAAGGTACTACAAAAAAATAACTGGGGTATCTGAAATGGAATCGTGGGTGCAGAACGAACGTGCGTGACATCAGTCACAAGTTTGGCTCCACCCGCGATTCCATTTCAGATACCCCAGTTGTAGTACTTTAAAAAATACTTCAAATGTGTTGTAACATGGTCCCGCCTACATTAAATCGGACAGGTGACGTGCACGTGCATGGTCAATCCGGAAAGCATGGGCGTCCAATCAGAATGTCGTGTGTACCAATACAAAAATAATTTGTACATCTAATTGAGACTGGCAAGTGCTCCACGCTTTTTATTTTTTATTACGCGGGAAAATAAAATCATTCATTAGTTCTTCTTATTTTAAACTCGCCTTGTCAATGATGACGATTATGGGAGTGTTTCTGGGGGGTGCATAGGAGCGCTAATTAAAAAAAAAAATTAAGAGAGAGAGGGGTTTTTTTGCACAAAGGAGTGGTACTAGTGTATCACTTGTACTGTCCTTGTTGGAAAATATCTCTCAGATCTGACGTACCACTAATATAATGATAATATACGAGTCAAATGTACCATAAATGTGTGTGTATGTTAGTTTGTGTACTACTGAGATAATGTTCAACTTGTGTTAAGATGTTTTTACATTGTAACTATCATGCATCTATTATTTTTCCATTGTCCATTTAATACCATGATCTCTCCCTCCTTCACTCTCACTCTTTCCGCTTTTCTCATCTAATAATGCTGTACATACTTATAAATTTCTATAGCCATCTTATGATGTATACATACGTGTAATAATATCATTAGGAACGGTCGTTTATAATATTCTTGTAACTTGTGCTCAATCCTTTTGCTGTAATTGGCAATAAAATGTGTTTAAACTAAACAAAAACTTACAACCATATATATATATATAGGGAAACTGTGACTTCCGAAGTGTTCAACATATGTCTGTTATAAGAATAGATGTCAATGACTAGTTTTCTTTCGCGGAGAGCCGGGATCTTCTACAGAATTACTGATATGTGTTCGGGAAGCCTTTGACCGATGTAACCACAAATAACAGGTGTCACTTTGTTAAAATAAACATTAAATGTTGCTGAAGAACCGTTCTGCCTGTAGATGTTGTAAACCTACATATACAAGCATACTCCAGGCATCTAATTAACGTCATAGCATTTAACTATACTTGTATTTGCAAACAAAAACAGATCTCTTGTTCCCATTTTTATTTACATTTCTCTGATTAACATGGAAACCACAGGGGCGCGGTCACAGGAAATAGCTAGTTTAGCCCGAATTTCCTCTGGCCCTGATACCATGTCTGGTGTCAGGGCCAGAGGAAACTCGGGCTAGATATAGGTTAGTCATAATGTGTAAATAGCAAAATTTATCATAAGACATTCAATCGTGACGTTTAGGTTTGGTTTAACGTCTTATTAACAGCCAGTGCCATTTAAGGACGTGCCCGGTTTGGAGGGGAAGGAAAGCCGGAATACCCAGAGAAAAAACCCACTGGCATACGGTCAGTATCTGGCAACTGCCCCACGTAGGTTTCGAACTCGCAATCGTGACATGTCCCTGTGTGTATTTTTTTTATTGTAGGAAAGTACAGTGTCAAATATTTTAACTTGACAAGTAAAATGAGGAAATGGGCCCATCTTCGAGACATTTGCTTCAGTTCCAAGGAAATCGTGTTGGTACATATATGTACACGTATATGTATCTGTTTCTATTTTCTATACTGGTATTTGAAAAAATTAAAATTGCGCTTCAAGCTATTTTATTTGTCTCTTTTGATATCTTAATACTTCCCGTTCTAGCTTACACATTTTATGTCGCTATTCTACAGTGGACGGAGACTGAAAGTGTTCCAACAACTGTTTTTCAGCTGCAGTACGGTTTGAAACAGCCGTGTATGTACTGCAACTGAAAACCTTACAGTTGTAGCACTCTTTTAGGTCAAAGGAAAATCTTGAGAACCATGTTACTACATCAGAGAGAATGAGAACAGTGTTGCACATAACGATGAAGACATAATTGTTGTACAATATTGTTCAATTTCTATGTTTACAAATTACATTAACAATGAAAAAACTGAAATCAACAGACCATATCAATCTACGCTACTCGCCATGGTTATTTAAACTGATTTTCGCCCTCCAATACATTCACAGTGTCCTGTAATCACACAGCCGGCTTTCTTGTCCACGACAAACCTTAGGTTATTACATTGTTTTTTAAAAATATGTTTGATCTCTTTGGGTCGGCTTAACCTCTGAGCACTCTAAATCAGCAAACTGAATTTTTTTCTGAAACGGGGTTAAACTCTAAAATATGAACATGTCAGTCGTAAAAAAAGCCTAGTCTTCGAAAGATTTGTAGGCTTTATTTTTTTCTCTCGTCGTATTCCGACTTGTTACATTTCATATAATTGAAAATATCGATCAAACCAAAATTGGGGATGTTTGTAAAGTCTTTAGTATACCCTTTTAGATCAAAAGGATTAACACCTGCAATATTTAACCCGAAGCTAATTTTTCGCTTCATGTCCTCAAGAATACGGGTATATTTAGTGTTGCAACAACTTTGACAATTTCCCTAAGCATCTCCTTATTAGGCTATACCTTGTGACCGTGACGCCCCTTGTCACCAGAAAAAACTGGCACACGGATATTTCTAGTAAGCCCATTTTCGTCGGGCATAGTGCATAGTAGGCTATACGTTTATGTATCGAACGTCAACTTTTTGTCCGGTGGAACTCTTTTTTGTTTCAAGGGAGATCACTCTAAATCCTAACACATCGGGAACCGGCAAATGGTCTATTCACGGACGCCATTTTACGAGTACGTCCAAGCCGATACCACACTACGTCTTATACTAAAACAACAAATATGCCTACACTGTACACCGGTCGCCATGACCAGGTAACGGGCGGCTCGTTCACACCTTGATGAAAATGATTAATCTTTAAATTAGCTTACACTGGTCGATGACTGTTACCAGGAATGAAATCTATAAAACGGATTTACTTGCTCATCACTTGGATGGTTTTGTCCACGAGATTAAAGTGTATCCTGACTTAGGAACTATTCTTGGTTTACCAGAAAATTTTGAGGTTTTTAACCAATTGTTAGATTTAGACGATAGCTCGGTAACAATGTGTTAAGGGTATGACACAGCTTTTAATCTAAGGGATTTTTATGTGACACCAGTCCTTTTCCAATATATCCTTTTTGAAAAAAAAAACCTAAAATTCCATTAGCATTTTTGGTACATAAAGGAAATTTTAAAAATGTCACGAGCGATTGTTTGATTATCTTTGTGAAAAAATGACAAAAAATGTATTTAACATTAAGTTTACAGTTGCACAGTAAAGATATTTAAAATCTACGAAAAAACTAGGTCCATCAAAAACTCCTATTCAACAAATAAAAACTCCTACAAATCAATCTATTAAAAAGGAAACCTTTAGTCATGTAAAACAAAGGACACCACGTGTTCCAAAAAGAAATTAAGATTTCAGTAAGAAGATTCTGATACCTATAATATTAGCGAGGATAGTCGCTGATAACACAGAGTCGCTGCAAAACCCATGGGCAAATAACTTAAATGAAAGCCATAAACTTAAAATTTCCAATAAAGAAGTGATTTGTTCTGATATTATAAACGCAGTACAATCAATAATGTCTAAAAAATTTCCTGGTTTGAATGGCAACACAGGAGCAACGTCAAACCCCGAGAGACTCGAATAGTATGATGAGGCACAAAGTCTAGAGGGGTTCCACAAAGAGGGCCAATACGTGGTTAGAGGTACAACGGGTCGGGCGATTTGGCGCCATAATGTATATACAAAAAACCTGTATCAATTTAGGGGATAGTAAGTTGTTCTGAGTGGCTATACTGGCGATTAGAACATGAAATTTGGTTTGAACTCGAGACCGATAGGTCGAGAGTTTAAACCAAATTTCATGTTCAGCCACTCAAAACAACGTACTATCCCCATTCTAACACGTTTACTATCGCATATATTTACAAACATTGGTTTACAGCGCTACAAGTACGCTGTTAAGTACTCTGTGATGTGACCTCCGTTAGTGACGCGTCATACTGTGGTGGATTGACCAATCAGAGAGAAGCTATCAAAGTCGGTCAATTGGCCACGCCCATACTGGCGAGAGCTCGGTCTGTATGTTTACGAAGCGGTGTATTTGGATTGTTGTGAAAGTCCTGTTTCAGAAGATTTAAAGACATATTTGGATTTACGCAGTATGCTTAACGACATGTGCATTTTAACAAAGGCAGAGTTGATGTGTTTCTACAGGCTCAACCGTTATGTGAAGCTGTGTGCACTTGTACCATTTCATTTAGGATTTTACTTGACCTTAGATGCTTTCACACGGACGAAATGAACGTTTCAATCAATAAATGACGGTAAGAATGATGCTAACGATTTTTGTTAAATTTATTTAGTTAATTCATTCTAATCGATTTCTTCACTTTCGATTCCGATATCACGGGTCATCAATCATAAATGGTGCAGAGTGTTGAATTTCGCTACGAGTCGAACTTGACGCCATATTGTTTTGATTAGAAACGGGGCGTGGCTAAACACGATAGGTCATGGTTCTATCGCAGATTAGAAGTTGGTCCGCAACCAATCAAAACACGCGTTGCAAACGAATCGTGTTAGAATACTAAGTATACAATAAAGGTTGTTTTTCTTTTGCATTTTTTGCCAGTGAAATATAGAAATTTATAAGATTTAGTGAAAATATAAGCTTTGCTTTGTATTCACTTCTTTGAATCAGAGTTCTGTATGTAAGTTAAGTATAATAAGTCTCAGGTCCTTGCCGATTTTTGCAATCGAAGTGGAGATAGATAAAACATTTTTGCAGTATTTCTGAAATTTTCAGACTAGTTTTTGACAAAATACTCACTTGACGTTATTCACATACAATGTATATTCTCCGATAACAGCAGAAAATGCTTTAATTGCGTTGATCAGTCCTTTCAAAATATCGCCGTCAAGTTGATGTGGAGTAACGTCACAAAGAGATGACGTCATTACTGATTCCCGCACTAATCCACCATTACTCTTTCGATGTTTTTAATTTAGTTTTTAAGTTTATGAAATGCAATTAAAAGAAAATTGAATTGTTTCCTGTTAAATATAACATATGTTTCACGAGTATGACCGAATATTTTGATATTTTTCACTCGTGCGAAGCAGTCGTGAAAATAACGATATTCTGTCATACTCGTGAAATAAATATATGTTACTTAGTATATTAAACAGGAAACCATTCAATATCCTCAATATATAATGAAATAAAGATTTCATTCGCATATCACAAATTTTGCTCTAAAACCGAGTATTATCTTTAGATAAAAACCTTTTCAAATTAAAAAAAAAAAAAAAAGAATATTTATCAATTATTTTCAATGTATGCAATCCAGCTATTAGGACAGGGAGTCACAATGAAATTTTATAAAAATATAATCCATATAGCTACAAATAACACCTACCTTGTACAGACATCGGACACTTATTTTTGTCCGTAAATTGATTGAAAAAATCATTTACAATTGATGTAATAATACATGTATAAAACTATATTTCTATTATTAGTCTCTGTTTATATAGCCTATAACTACAACGATGTTATATCAGCAAGATATCCTAGAGGGATCTTGGCACCCACCATTGAATTATTCTCATTGCTTCTATATCAGATTGATATTCTCTCTACTTTTCCATTCTTTCGCTTTTCCTCTTGATAACACGAACAAGTGGAATCTGCATGTTAAGTTTGATAAAGATCCCTTTAGTACTTTGTTGGGCATTTTGTTTTTCTGATCAAAAATCTAAATTGAATGGGCACAACTAGGGACGAAGGGGAACCTACAAATAAAGTTTGAGGAATATCCTTCAAGTTCTTTTCAAGAATTAGCGATCAGGATTGTTGACGGACAGACGGACCACGGACAACAGTCGCGGAATAATTTGAGGAAGTACATGTAGAATTCTAAAGGAGCAAGGGCTATCGAGGGGAGTGCGTCCTGGAGGAGTAAGGGCTTTCAAGGGAATAAACCCTGGAGGAGTAAGGGCTATTGAGGGAGTGAATCCTGGAGGAGTAAGGGCTATCGAGGGAGTGAGTCCTGGAGGAGTAACGGCTATCGAGGGAGTCAACCCTGGAGGAGTAAGGGCTATCGAGGGAGTCAACCCTGGAGAAGTAAGGGCTATCGAGGGAGTCAACCCTGGAGGAGTAAGGGCTATCGAGGGAGTCAACCCTTGAGGAGTAAGGGCTATCGAGGGAGTCAACCCTGGAGGAGTAAGGGCTATCGAGGGCGTAAACCCTGTAGGACTAAGGGCTATCGAGGGAGAAAACCACGAAGGACTAAGGGCTATCGAGGGAGTCAACCCTGGAGGACTACGGGCTATCGAGGGAGTGAACCTTGGAGGACTAAGGGCTATCGAGGAAGTCAACCCTGGAGGACTAAGGGCTATCGAGGGAGTGAACCTTGGAGGACTAAGGGCTACCGAGGAAGTCAACCCTGGAGAAGTAAGGGCTATCGAGGGAGAAAACCACGAAGGACTAAGGGCTATCGAGGGAGTGAACCCAAGAGGAGTAAGGGCTACCGAGGGAGTGAACCCAGGAGGAGTAAGGGCTATCGAGGGACGAAACTCGGAGGACTAAGGGCTATCGAGGGAGTAAACCCTGGAGGACTAAGGGCTATCGAGCGAGTGAACCCTGGAGGACTAAGGACTATCGAGGGAGTCAACCCTGGAGGACTAAGGACTATCGAGAGAGGAAACCATAAAGGAGTAAGGGCTTATCGAGGGAGAAATGCTAAATGCTATGGAGGGGTGGGTTGGGGTGGGGTGGGTGAGTGGGTTGAGATAGGAATAGTTAGGGGCTATAGAGGTGAAGGGTTGAAATAGTAATAGCTAGGGTTACGGAGGGAGAGCAGTTGAGAGAGGGTTAGGGGTTAGGGAGAGGGAGAGCTTGAGATAGGAATAGCTAGGCGCTAAGGAGGGGGAGCGTTTGGTTTGGTTTGGTTTATTTTGTTTAACGTCCTATTAACATCTAAGGTCATTTAAGGACGGCCTCCCGTGCGAGCGACATGTATGAGTGCGGTGAGTGCGTATGTGTGTTTTGGGAGGCTGCGGTATGTTCGTGTTAAGTCTCCTTGTGATAGGCCGGAACTTTTGCCGATTTAAAGTGCTATCTCACTGAAGCATACTGCCGAAGACACCCAGCAGCACACCCCACCCGGTCACATTATACTGACAACGGGCCAACCAGTCGTCCCACTCCAAATATGCCGAGCGCTAAACAGGAGTAGCAACTACCATTTTTAAAGACTCTGGTATGTCCCGGCTAGGGGACAGAACCCAAAGCCTTCCTCACAGGGGCGAACGCTCAACTAAAGGCCAAAAGTGAGGCATTGTCAAGGGAGACATTAGGAAGAAGAAAGTTGTTAGGAAAGAAGAGAAAAGATAAGATCCCAAGTTTAGTCGCCTCTTACGATCATGCAATGGGGGCAGCAGGTACAATTCTTACGCCCTACCTGCAGGGCAGGAGGGGGAGCGGTTGAGATAGAAATATCTAAGGCTATAGAGGGAGGAAGGGTTGAAATAAGAATAGCTAAGGTAATGGAGGGGACGTTAAGATGTCGATAATACTATTTTTAAAACACTGATGTTATTATACACAGCAGGTATTTGAATTCAATCAACAATTCACTTTGGGTAGAGGTCCAATGGCGATCTCTCTATACACAAATAGTTGTGATCCAAGGTGTCCTTGTTCTATTGCATTCCCATATAAACTTATCGTTAATTAGTCATGTAACAAACTTTTCTGGCACGTCATTTAAACACCCACTGGGGAATCTCAAGTAATGAATAATGTCTATCTGTATAATATCTGTATTTTAGGAGCCAAACTGCCAAGACAAAACAAAATACTACAATCACACAAGCTCTCGAATGACAGCTAACTAGCAATATGATAGGATTTTCTTTATACAAGTTATATAGTCATTCAAAGGTACACAATTAGATAGCAGCAGAATCAACCAACTGTGGGTTATTTAATTGACAAAGCATTTAAATTGGTCTTTTGATGAAATCCACTGATTACACGCCACATATTGAGGAAGGCAGCCAAGGATATGAAGGGGTTATAGAAGGGGTGTATGTGAAATATATGTAGGGGGTATGGAGGGGAGTGTGTGACATTGGGGTAGGGACTATGGAGGGATTGTGACATAGGGGTAGAGGCTATGGAGGGGGAAGTGTGACATTGGGGTAGGGGCTATGGAGGGGGAGTGTGAAACATTGGGGTAGGGGCTATGGAGGGGAGTGTCACATAAGGGTAGGGGTTATTGAGGGGAGTGTGACATAGGGGTAGGGGCTATGGCGGGGAGTGTGAAAAGGGTAGGGGCTATGGAGGAGAGTGTCACATAAGGGTAGGGGTTATTGAGGGGAGTGTGACATAGGGGTAGGGGCTATGGAGGGGAGTGTCGTGACATAGGGGTAGGGGCTATGGAGGAGAGTGTGACTTAGGGGTAGGGGCTATGGAGGAGAGTGTGACATAAGGGTAGGGGCTATGGAGGGAGGTGTCGTGACATAGGGGTAGGGGCTATGGAGGGGAGTGTGACATAAGGGTAGGGGCTATGGAGAGTGGAGCGTCGTGACATAGGGGCAGGGGCTATGGAGGGGAGTGTGACATAGGGGTAGGGGCTATGGAGAGGAGTGTCGTGACATAGGGGTAGGGGCTATGGAGGGGAGTGTGACATAGGGGTAGGGGCTATGGAGAGGAGTGTCGTGACATAGGGGTAGGGGCTATGGAGGGGAGTGTGACATAGGGGAAGGAGTAAGAGAGGGGAGTGTAAGATATTGAGGTAGAGGCTATGGAGGGGAGTGTATGACATTTGGGTAGGAATGATAGAGGGGAGTGTGTGACATCAGTGTAGGGGATATGGAGGCGAGTGTATGACATTGGGATGGGTGGTGTAGAGAAGTGTGTCGTGTCAATGGGGTAGAAATAATTTAGGGGAATGGTTGTGTGACATAGGAGAAGGTGGTAGGAAGGGGAGTGTATAGCATAGGGATAGGGGCTTTAGAGAGGAAGAAGTGACAGAAGTAGCCTCTATGGCAGGGATGGTGAGAAAGTTTTTCGGACAGGGAGGGAACGACAGAGGGTAGAGAGGAATGAGTGGAAAGGGATATGGAGGGGAGAATTGGCCGATTGATAAAGGATATGAAGGGAAAGTTGACAGAGGGGTAAAGGATATGTAGGGGAGAGTTGAAAGAGGGGAAAAGGATTTGGCGGGGGGTAGTTGACCGAGTGGTAAGGGGAGAGATGACAAAGGGAAACAGGATATGGAAGGGGTTAAGATAATTGCAAAGGATATGGAGAAGGTTATTTGAAGGCGGGGCAAAGGATATGGAGGGGAAATTGAGAGAAGTGCAAAGGATATTGAGGGGGAAAGTTGAAACAGGGGCAAAGGATATATAAGGGTAGGGATGACAAAAGGAAACAGGAAATGGAGGGGTAGTTGAAAGAGGGCAAAGGATATGGAGGAGAGGGATGAAAGAATGTCAAAGTGTTTCGAGGGGGATAGATGAAAGAGGGATAAAGGATATCGGGGGGGGGGATATAGAGAATTGCAAAGGTATGGAGGGGAAGTTGAGAGAAGTGCAAAGGGTATTGAGGGGGTAGATGAAAGAGGGCAAAGGATATGGAGGAGAGGGATGAGAGAATGTCAAAGTTTTCCGATGGGGATAGATGAAAGAGGGATAAAGGATATCGAAGGGGGTATAGAGAATGTCAAAGGGTTTCAAGTGGGATAGATGAAAGAGGGTCAAATGATATGAATGGGAGGATGACAGAGGAGTAAAGGACATGGAAGGAAAGAGTTGAAAGAGGGTCAGAGTAACGAAGTGGTAATAGATGGTAAGGAAGCTATGACGGTTAAGGGGTGATGACAGATGATGGCAAACTGAGCGGGGGCTCACACAGATATACCATCAACCCCTTTACCAATGGGCTCACACAGATATATACCATCAACCCCTTTACCAATGGGCTCACACAGATATATATATACCATTAACCCCTTTACCAATGGACTCACACAGATATATACCATCAACCCCTTTAACAATGGGCTCACACAGATATATATATACCATTAACCCCTTTACCAATGGGCTCACACAGATATACCATCAACACCTTTACCAATGGACTGACACAGATATATACCATCAACCCCTTTACCAATGGACTCACACAGATATATACCATCAACCCCTTTACCAATGGGCTCACACAGATATATATATACCATTAACCCCTTTACCAATGGGCTCACAGATATACCATCAACACCTTTACCAATGGACTCGCACAGATATATACCATTAACCCCTTTACCAATGGACCCACACAGATATATACCATCGACCCCTTTACCAATGGACTGACACAGATATATACCACCAACCCCTTTACCAATGGACTCGCACAGATATATATACCATTAACCCCTTTTATCAATGGACTCACACAAATATATACCACCAACCCCTTTACCAATGGACTGACACAGATATATACCACCAACCCCTTTACCAATGGACTCACACAGATATATATACCATTAACCCCTTTATCAATGGACTCACACAGATATATACCACCAACCCCTTTACCAACGGACTCACACAGATATATATACCATCGACCCCTTTACCAATGGGCGCACACAGATATATATACCATCGACCCCTTTACCAATGGGCGCACACAGATATATACCACCAACCCCTTTACCAATGGACTCACACAGATATATATACCATTAACCCCTTTATCAATGGACTCACACAGATATATACCACCAACCCCTTTACCAACGGACTCACACAGATATATATACCATCGACCCCTTTACCAATGGGCTCACACAGATATACCACCAACCCCTTTACCAATGGACTCACAGAGATATATATCACCAACCTCTTTACCAATGGACTTACACAGATATATGCCACCAACCCCTTTACCAATGGACGCACACAGATACATACCACCACCATCTTTATCAATGGGCTCACACAGATATACCACCAACCCCTTTAGAAATGGACTCACACAGATATTATCATGTACCCCTCAATGAAGTTGAGTGCAGTGGTGATATATACTTCATAAGTGATACCCGTCGGAGTTTAGTTATGAATATTCTTGTCAAAAGCATGTCTTTAATTCCAATCATAATACTGATAAACTGTGCATTTCCTTCCTAAAACATATTAATTTCGCAGCTAATAATTCATTTGACACAGGAGAACTTCAAAATGTCATTATGCACATACAGATAGTTAGATCTAGTCAACAGTTCTTTTTGTTAGAAGACCAATAGCGATCTCTTTATACACATGTAGGCAAAGGTATCTCATCCGACACGTCATTTTGATAGTGCTGTATACACTGATATTATGGCGACATAGTGGACTTTCCAGTGACGTACGATCCTAAAACAACCAATAGTTATTGCTAAATTGCTCACGTGACATATCTCTCTAACAAGCCACTTCAACATTGAGGTGAAACATTTAAAACCCAAACCACCATAACATTTAATACAATACTACATTCACACAAGGTCGACTAACAGCTAATATAAGTAATATGATAGGGGTTTCTTTGTAAAAGTCGTATTGGCATTCAGAGTTACACAATTAGATAGCAGGATACACGTGATTCAACTGACAAAGCATTTAAATTGGTCTGTTGATGAAATCGACTGATTACACACTACATATTACACAAGGCAGTACTGTATGGAAAGGGGTTATAGAAGGAAAGCATTTGACATAGGGGTAGGGCTATGAAGGAGGTGTGAGACATAGTGTTAGGGGCTATAGAGATGAGTGTGTGGCTTATGGGAAGGTTTGATGGAAGGAAGTGTTTGACTTAGGGGTTGTGGCTATGAAGGGGCGTGTGTGTCATTGCGGTAGGGGTTATGGGGGCTAACAGAGGCACGTTTTATGGAATGGATGCTGACAGAGGAGTAGAGATTATGGACAGGGAGGCCATGACTGAATAGTAATGGATATGGAGCATAGACAGAAGGATGAAGTACATATATGTGGGAGTTGAGAGACGAGAAAAGGATATTGAGGGAGGAATTGGCAGAGAAATAAGTGCAATGGAGGGGAAGAGTTGAAAGGGATGAAGGATTTGGAGTAGGAGAGTTGACGGAGCGTAAAGGATATGGATGGGGGGTTGAAAATATGGCCAAGAATATGGAGGGGAACATATGACAGAGGGGACAAAGATATGGAAGAGAAAACTTGACAGAGGGAAAGTAAGCTATGGAGGTTAAGGGGTGACAAAAAATGATAGCAAAGTGAACGGAGGCTCATAAAAAAAAACCACCAACCCCTTTACCAATGGGCTTATACAGATATACTATCAACCCCTTTACCAATGGACTCACACTGATGTAACATTGATCCCTTCATCGTGAATTTAACTCTGTCCGGGTGTTCATGCGATACATTTACAGTTACTTTAGTAATTGGTCAGGTGTGCCATTTGACCTTTAACCTTGACATATCTTTTAATAAATACTAACCAGGAGTAGAACCTCATGTTGACTGATATGGTGTGGACATAAACTATTTTCATACAGCAAGTCAAGGTACCCCCTCTGAAATACAGTTCTTGAGATCAAGAATGACCATTTAACATTAAGAACTATTTTTGTACATTTCTGGAACAGTTCTTGACCACGAGTACTTTTTCATATTAAAATTGTTCAAGTGTGATGTTTGACCTTCATCCTTGATACATTAAAACTAGCTTATAACCCTACTACTCATCATTTGTGACCACAGCAACCAAATGACATAAAATTACCATTGTATTTGTTATCCATCCAAATGTTGCGTACTTATTTTCAGCTTAATTGCATGTCATCTCCATATTTACCCAATTAGAAGCCTTTATTCTGTTTCTGTAGTAACGACCCTAGAAACACTTCATATGTCAAGCTATAGGCATGTTTCATTTACAAATATCAACAAAGTCTAAATAGTATTGATCTAAGGACTGATGAGCTATTGACCATCAAACAAAACCTGTGTATACTGATCTGGTTACGATGGCAAATGAAAAATTGAATTCGTATCCACACATGATCGCTAACATGTCTGTGTAGTTTGAATAAATTCAATTCACAGATTTAGAATGAGTTGTCCGGACAAGATTTATCACAGAGTACCCCTCCTTAACAAACTTGTTTCAACGGTTATAATGAGAATGTAAATATGAGTCAAATCTGTCCAGGGGTTCATGAGATATCCTTAATACACAAACTTTCATTTTGAAGTGGTAAATTGTTACCTTTGACCTTGATGCAATTGATGATATATTGTGTGCACAATGTTCTCACATATGAAGGGACGAACGCAAACATTTAAGTGATTGTCATGTGGTCCCTTAATGAAGTGGGGTGCAGTGATAATATATATTACATCAGTGATACCCCATGGGGTTTAGTTATAAATATTCTGAGCATAAGCATGTTCTTAATTCCAATTATAATACTGAAAAAATGTGTAATACCTACCTAAAATATGTTAACTTCGAAGATCATAATTCTTTTGACACGGGGAACCTCAAAATGTCAATACGCACATACAAATAGTTAGATTTGGTCAGCAGTTCTTTTAAGGACACATTTCCTAAGGAAGTGCGTGACTTAGGGTTTGTGGCTATGAAGGGGCGTGTGTGTCATAGCGGTAGGGGTTATGGGGGCTAACAGAGGCACGTTTTATGGAATGGATGCTGACAGAGGAGTAGAGATTATGGAAAGGGAGGCCAGGACTGAATAGTAAAGGATACGGAGCATAGACAGAAGGATGAAGTACATATATGTGGGAGTTGAGAGACGCGAAAAGGATACTTAGGGAGAAATTGACAGAGGAATAAGTGATTTGGAGGGGAAGAGTTGAAAGGGATGAAGGATTTGGAGGAGGAGAGTTGACGGAGCGTAAAGGATATGGATGGGGGGGGGGGGGTGAAAATTGGGCCAAGAATATGGAGGGGAACATATGACAGAGGGGAAAAAGATATGGAATAGAAGAGTTGACAGAGGGGTAAAATATATGGAAGAGAATACTTGACAGAAGGAAAGTAAGCTATGGAGGTTAAGGGGTGACAACAAATGATAGCAAAGTGAACGGGGGCTCATAAAGATATACCACCAACCCATTTACCAATGGGTTTACACAGCTATACAATCAACCCCTTTACCAATGGACTCACACTGATGTAACATTGATCCCTTCATCATGAATTTAACTCTGTCCGGGTGTTTATGCGATACATGTACAGTTGCTTTAGTAATTGGTCAGGTGTGGCATTTGACCTTTAACCTTGACATATCTATTAATAAATACTAATCAGGAGTAGAACTTCATGCTTGACTGCTATGGTGTGGACATAAACTATTTTCATGCAGCAAGTCAAGGTACCCCCTCTGAAATACAGATCTTGAGATCAAGAATGACCATTTAACATTAAAAACTATTTTTGTACATTTCTGGAACAGTTCTTGACCACGAGTACTTTTTCATATTAAAAGTGTTCAAGTGTGATGTTTGATCTTCATCCTTGACACATTAAAACTAGTTTATAACCCTACTACTCATCATTTGTGACCACAGCAACCAAATGACATAAAATTACCATTGTATTTGTTATCCATTAAAATCTTGCGTACTAATTTTCAGCTTAATTGCATGTCATCTCCATATTTACCCAATTAGAAGCCTCTATTCTGTTTCTGTAGTAACGACCCTAGAAACACTTCATATGTCAAGCTATAGGCATGTTTTATTTACAAATATCAACAAAGTCTAAATAGTATTGATCTAAGGACTGATGAGCTATTGACCATCAAACAAAACCTGTGTATACTGATCTGGTTACGATGGCAAATAAAAAATTGAATTCGTATCCACACATGATCGCTAACATGTCTGTGTAGTTTGAATAAATTCAGTTCACAGATTTAGAATGAGTTGTCCGGACAAGATTTATCACAGAGTACCCCTCCTTAACAAACTTGTTTCAACGGTTATAATGAGAATGTAAATATGAGTCAAATCTGTCCAGGGGTTCATGAGATATCCTTAATACACAAACTTTCATTTTGAAGTGGTAAATTGTTACCTTTGACCTTGATGCAATTGATGATATATTGTGTGCACAATGTTCTCACATATGAAGGGACGAACGCAAACATTTAAGTGATTGTCATGTGGTCCCCTTAATGAAGTGGGGTGCAGTGATAATATATATTACATTAGTGATACCCCATGGGGGTTAGTTATAAATATTTTGATCATAAGCATGTTCTTAATTCCAATTATAATACTGAAAAACTGTGTAATACCTACCTAAAATATGTTAACTTCGAAGATCAGAATTCTTTTGACACGGGGAACCTCAAAATGTCAATACGCACATACAAATAGTTAGATTTGGTCAGCAGTCCTTTTGAGGACACATTTCCTAAGGAGATCTCTTTATACACAAGTATACATAGGTATCTCGTCCAATACGTCCTTGTTTTAGTGGTGTAAACACTGGTGTTATGGAGATAAAGTGGACTTTCCTGTGACGTAAGATCCTAAAACAACCAATAGTTATTGCTGTATAGCTCACGTGACATATCTCTCTAACAAGCCACTTTAACATTGAGGTGATATATTTTAAAACCCAAACCACCATAACATTAATACAATACTACAATTACACAAGCTCGACTGCCAGCTAAAAAGTAATATGATAGGGGTTTCTTTGTACAAGTCGTATTGTCATTCAGAGTTAGACAATCAGATAGCAGGATACACGTGATTCAACTGACAAAGCATTTAAATTGGTCTGTTGATGAAATCCACTGATTACACACCACATATTGCACAAGGCAGTATTGTATAGAAAGGGGTCATAGAAGGAAAGCATTTGACATAGGGATAGGAGCTATAGAGGGTTTGGTGTAGGATAGGGGTAGTGGTTTCGGGGGAAGTGTGTGATATACGGATAGGGGCTTTGGAGGGATGTGTGTGTGATATTGGTAATGGCTATGGTTTGGAGTGTGTGATATAGGGTAGGGGTAATTAGGGGAGTGTGTGACATAAAGGTAGTGGCTTTGGTGGGGAGTGTGTGATTAACCTAGAGGTAGGTGCAACGGTGGGGTGTTTGTGATATAAGGTTAGGAGATATGAAGGGGCTTTGTTGAGGTTGGGTAGGGTCCATTGAGGGATATGTGTGACATAGGGGTAGGGCTCTGGAGGGGGAGAGTTGGCAAAGGGTAAAGGAAATGAGGACGAAGATTAACAGAGTTGTAAAGTATAATGAGGTGGAAAGTTGACACAGATTTAAAGGATATGGAAGGGGGTAATTGACCAAGGTATCAAGGATATGGAGGGGGATTGACAGATAGGAAAGGGATATAGAAGGGGATTGACAGATGGGAAAAGGATAGGAGAGGAGATTGACAGATGGGAAAAGAATATGGAGGAGATTGACAGATGGGAAAAGGATATGGAGGGGGATTGACAGATGGGAAAGGGATATGGAGAGGAGATTGACAGATAGAAAAGGGATATGGAGGGGGATTGACAGATGGGAAAAGGATATGGAGGGGGATTGACAGAGGAGTAGTGTGTCGTGGCATAAGGGTAGGGGTATGGAGGCGAGTGTATGACATGGGGATGGGTTATCTAGAAAAGTGTGTCGTGTCAATGGGGAAGGGAGTATAGAGGGGTGTGTCGTGACATTGGGGTAGAAATAATTTAGGGGAGTGGGGTGTGTGACATAGGAGTAGGGGGTATGAAGGGGAGTGTATAACATAGGGATAGGGGCTTTAGAGAGGAGGAAGTGACAGAAGTAGGCTCTATGGCAGGGATGGTGAGAAAGTTTTTCGGACAGGGAGGGGACGACAGAGGGTAGAGAGGAATGAGTGGAAAGGGATATGGAGGGGAGAATTGGCCGATTGATAAAGGATATGAAGGGAAAGTCGACAGAGGGGTAAAGGTTATGTAGGGGGAGAGTTGAAAGAGGGGTACGGAATATTGAGATGAAGAGTCGACAGAGGATCAAAGCATATGTAGAGGGAGAGTTGAAAGAGGGGTAAGGGATATGTAGGTGGAAAGTTGACAGAGGGGAAAAGGATTTGCCGGGGGGTAGTTGACTGAGTGGTAAGGGGAGAGATGGCAAAGGGAAACAGGATATGGAAGGGGTTAAGACAATTGCAAAGGATATGGAGAAGGTTATTTGAAGGAGGGGCAAAGGATATGGAGGTGGAAAGTTGAAACAGGGGCAAAGGATATATAGGGGTAGGGATGACAAAGGGAAACAGGATATGGATGGGATAGTTGAAAGAGGGCAAAGGATATGGAGGAAAAGGATGAGAGAATGTCAAAGGGTTTCGAGGGGATAGATGAAAGAGGGTCAAATGATATGAATTGGAGGATGATAGAGGAGTTAAGGAAATGGAAGGGAGGAGTTGAAAGAGGTTCAGAGTAACGAAATGGTAATAGATGGTAAGGAAGCTATGACGGTTAAGGGGTGATGACAGATGATAGCAAACTGAGCGGGGGCTCACACAGATATACTATCAACACCTTTACCAATGGACTCACACAGATATATATACCATTAACCCCTTTATCAATGGACTCACACAGATATATACCATCGACACCTTTACCAATGGGCGCACACAGATATATATTCCACCAACCCCTTTACCAATGGACTCACAGAGATATATATCACCAACCCCTTTACCAATGGGCTTACACAGATATATACCACAGATATATACATCCAACCCCTTTACCAATGGACTCACACAGATATATACCACCAACCTCTTTACCAATTGGCTCACACACATACATACCACTAACCCCTTTACCAATGGACTCACAGAGATATATATCACCAACCCCTTTACCAATGGGCTTACACAGATATATACCACCAACCTCTTAACCAATGGGCTCACACAGATAAATACCACCAACTCCTTTACCAATGGACTTACACAGATATATACCACCAACCCCTTTACCAATGGACTCACACAGATATATACCATCAGCACCTTTACCAATGGACTCACACAGATATATACCACCAACCCCTTTACCAATGGACTCACACATATATATATCACCAACCCCTTTACCAATGGACTCACAGAGATATATATCACCAACCCCTTTACCAATGGGCTTACACAGATATATACCACAGATATATACATCCAACCCCTTTACCAATGGACTTTCACAGATATATACCACCAACCCCTTTACCAATTGGCTCACACACATATATACCACCAACCTCTTTACCAATGGGCTCACACAGATATATACCACCAACCCCTTTACCAATTGGCTCACACACATATATACCACCAACCTCTTTACCAATGGACTCACAGAGATATATATCACCAACCCCTTTACCAATGGGCTTACACAGATATATACCACCAACCTCTTAACCAATGGGCTCACACAGATATATACCACCAACCTCTTAACCAATGGACTTACACAGATATATACCACCAACCCCTTTAGAAATGGACTCACACAGATATTATCATGTACCCCTCAATGAAGTTGAGTGCAGTGGTGATATATACTTCATGTGATACCCGTGTGCGTTTAGTTATGAATATTCTTGTCAAAAGTATGCCTTTAATTCCAATCATAATACTGATAAACTGTGCATTTCCTTCCTAAAACATATTCATTTCGCAGCTGATTATTCTTTTGACACAGGAGAACTTCAAAATGTCATTATGCACATACAGATAGTTAGATCTAGTCAACAGTTCTTTTTTGTTAGAAGACCAATAGCGATCTCTTTATACACAGTTAGGCATAGGTATCTCATCCAACACGTCATTGTGTTAGTGCTGTAAACACTGATATCATGGAGACATGTTTTCTTTGTACAAGTTGTGTTGCACAATTAGATAGCAGTAGTATCGACCAAGCATTTAATTTGGTCTTTTGATAAAATCCACTGATTACACACCACATTTTGCGCAAGGCTGTACTGTATGGAAAGCGGTTATAGAAGGGAAGCATTTGACATGGGGGTAGGGGCTATGGGGGAGTGTGCAACTTCGGGATTCGGGCTATGAAAGGGTGTGTTACATAGGGAAATGGGCTATGAAAGGGTGTGTGACATAGGGATGCGGGCTATAAAAGGGTGTGTGACATAGTGATACGGGCTATAAAAGGGTGTGTGACATAGGGATACGGGCTATTAAAGGGTGTATGATATAGGGACACGGGCTATGAAAGGATGTGTTACATAGGGAAAGGGGCTATGAAAGTGTGTGTGACATAGGGAAAGGGGCTATGAAAGGGTGTGTTACATAGGGAAAGGGTCTATGAAAGGGTGTGTGATATTGGGACACGGGCTATGAAAGGTTGTGTGACATAGGGATTCGGGCTATGAAAGAGTGTGTGACATAGGGATACGGGCTATGAAAGGGTGTGTGATATAGGGATTCGGGCTATGAAAGGGTGTGTGACATAGGGGTACGGGCTATGAAAGGGTGTGTGACCTAGGGATTCGGGCTATAAAAGGGTGTGTGACATAGGGATTCGGGTTATGAAAGGGTGTGTGACATAGGGATTCGGGCTATAAAAGGGTGTGTGACATAGGGATTCGGGCTATAAAAGGGTGTGTGACATAGGGGTACGGGCTATGAAAGGGTGTGTGACATAGGAATTCGGGTTATAAAAGGGTGTGTGACATAGAGATACGGGCTATAAAAGGGTGTGTGACATAGGGAAAGGGTTATGGATGGGAGGGACCGCGGTGGCCGAGTGGTTAAGGTGTACCGACACTTTAACACTAGCCCTCCACCAGTGGGTTGCTAGTTCGAAACCTACGTGGGGCAGTTGCAAAGTACTGACCGCAGGCCGGTGGTTTTTCTCCGGGTGTTTCGGCATTCCTCCACCTTGAGATCAAGAAAGACCTTTTAATCTTAAGAACTGCTTTTGTACAGTTCTGGAACAGTTCTTGACCACATGTATTTGTTTCATATTAAACATGTTCAGGTGTGGTATTTGATCTTCATCCTTTGACACATTAGAACTGAATGGTAAAGGATATGGAGCATAGACAGAAAGATTAAGTGCATGCAGGCGGGAGTTGAGAGGCGAGAAAAAGATATTGGGGAGGAGTTGAGAGTGGGGAAAGGATATGGAGGGGAAGAGTTGACATT
>NW_022982711.1:68475-94715 GCF_902652985.1 Pecten maximus
AATAGTGTTGGTTAATAGCTAACTAATGACAAATTGTATTGGTTAACAGTTAACTAATGACAAATAGTGTTGGTTAACAGATTACTCAGCACGAATAGTGTTGGTTAACAGTTAACTAATGACAAATAGTGTTGGTTAACAGTTAACTAATGACAAATAGTGTTGGTTAACAATTAACTCATCACAAATAGTGTTGGTTAACAATTAACAAATGACAACAAGTGTTAGTTAACAGTTAACTCATGATAAATAGTGTTGGTTAACATTGAACTAATGACAAATAGTGTTGGTTAACAGTTAACTAATGACAAATAGTGTTGGTTAACAAATTCCTCAGGACGAATATTGTTGGTTAACAGTTAACTAATGACAAATAGTGTTGGTTAACAGTTAACTCATGATAAATAGTGTTGGTTAACACTTAACTAATGACAAGTAGTGTTGGTTAATAGTTAACTCGTGACAAATAGTGTTGGTTAACAGTTAACTAATGACAAATAGTGTTGGTTAACAGTTAACTAATAATAAATAGTTTTGGTTAACAGTTAACTAATGACAAATAGTGTTGGTTAACAGTTGATTAATGACATATAGTTGGTTAACAGATTCCTTAGGACGAATAGTGTTGGTTAACAGTTAACTAATGAAAAATAGTGTTGGTTAACAGTTAACTAATGACAAGTAGTGTTGGTTAACAGTTAACTCATGACAAATAGTGTTGGTTAACAGTTAACTAATGACAAATAGTGTTGGTTAACAGTTAATTAATGACAAATAGTGTTGGTTAACAGATTCCTCAGGACGAATATTGTTGGTTAACAGTTAACTAATGACAAATAGTGTTGGTTAACAGTGAATTAATGACAAATAGTGTTGGTTAATAGTTAACTAATGACAAATTGTGTTGGTTAACAGTTAACTAATGACAAATAGTGTTGGTTAACAGTTAATTAATGACAAATAGTGTTGGTTAATAGTTAACTAATGACAAATTGTGTTGGTTAACAGTTAACTAATGACAAATAGTGTTGGTTAACAGTTTACTCATGACAAATAGTGTTGGTTAATAGCTAACTAATGACAAATTGTATTGGTTAACAGTTAACTAATGACAAATAGTGTTGGTTAACAGATTACTCAGCACGAATAGTGTTGGTTAACAGTTAACTAATGACAAATAGTGTTGGTTAACAGTTAACTAATGACAAATAGTATTGGTTAACAGTTAACTAATAGCACTTATGGCAATAAACCATATAGTGCCGTTATCAGAGGGCACATGAATTATTGGTGTTGTGCAACCTGACGCCTATTTGGCGAAAGTGATAATCGAGTTATCTCCCTTGTTAAAGGAAGACAACTTTGTGAAGATCAGCCAGAGAGTTATCAGGCTAAGTTTATCAAAAATTTACTTGCTTAAATACTTTATTTCTTCAATATTCAGATGTAATACATTTCAATGATATTTGATGATATATTGTCAGTGTAAAAATTGCTTATATTAATAATGTGTACCGGTTGATGGCACCGGATCGTTGTTCAATATATGAAATGGCGTGGTCGTCCATATTTCTTCATATCTCGTATATGATATATTTGAGACCGCTGATGATAGTCAAACAAATCTTCAAGCCATCGGATTGAAAGATCTGGCTCAATAATTTTGAGATTCAGTCCAATTGTAGCATATTCTGTCGCACCGTGCTTATGTTTAAATCAAACGCCAATGGTCGACTCGACCCAATCGCACCATGTTGGGTCGAGTTGTCTTTTATTCAAATTGGGTCTTTGTCGGACTTAACCGATGGCATCACGTATATAGGGTCGAGTTGTCTTTTATTGAAATTAGGTCAAAGTATGTTAATGTATATTGATTATGGAACTTGGAAGCAATTCATAAAAGTTGATACTTTAATAATATATGAAATTACCCGTATACTCTACTATTCATCTGCTAATAATATATCAAAACAGTGATCATGTATTGGAGCAGAAAATGTAGGACAGGGGGTACCATGGAGCCAGCTGTTAGTCAACCGGAGGAGGCTACAGTAGAGCAACCGTTGGTGTCAGCTGAGAATGTGAGGCCACAGTCGGTTCAACAGGAACAGATCACAGCTGGCAATAAACAGACATCAAGGGAACCTGAGTACATATACAATGGGTATGACAATACTAACACATATATGACAAGTGTAAATGATAATTTAGGCTTGCATATAGCAGCTAATGTTAAACAAACAAAAAAAAAATATCAATGGTGAATATATTGAGCTTGCCCATATGTTGTCACACTCCATGGGGATATCTGACGGTACCCACAAAATTTCTTTGATTGATGGGGAGTTATAGTAGTGAAGCCCAAAACACAAACCCCTAAAATATCTGATATAAGTAAATGGACTGATGCATTTATAATATATAAGTATCTACACCCCTGTTCAATTTAGGCTTGCATGTAGCAGCTAATGTTAAGCAAAAAAATAATCAATGTGGAATATATTGAGCTTGCCCACTTGTTGTCACACTCCATGGGGGTATATGAAAATACCCACAAAATTTCTTTGATTGATGGGAAGTAAGTAGTGAACCCACAAAATATCTGATATAAGTAAATGGATGGATGCATTTATAATATATATAAGTATCTACACCTCTGTTCATTCAGGGCAACTGCATGGGCTATTGAAATATATGCAGATTGTTTGCCTTGGGGCACAATGATGTGGTGGTACTGGATGGTTGAAGTATGATGAGCAGTACTGGCTTAGAAAGTTAAAAAAAAAAAAAAACCCACATGAACATGGGACATTATTGACAATGAAATGTACTTGATATATATGCAGCCACAGAAGCAGGCGTTGCCACAGACACTGAATCATAACTCACAAAAATGCTTTGATTTCAATTACAAGGGCAGTTGTGCTCGGTCACATTGTACTTACTCTCATAAATGTATTCGGTGTAATGGAGGGTATGCCACTCTCTATTGCTTTAAGGCAAACAATAGAAATTCCAATTCCTTTCAGTCAAAACCAAACTTCATACACTCAGTCTACGGTCCCAGAACAAAACAAGCAAGATAAGGAACACAAACAGTTATGGCTTTAAAAATGTCCAGCTCATAAGCACTGGGTTACTAAATATACAAACATGTCTGTAGGGAGGCTTCTTCTCCAAGGGTTTAAGAGCGTTTCTAAACTTCATTATTTTTGCCCCAAGGGGAAAAAAAAAAAAAAAAAAAATTATGCAGGAAGTAGAATTAGGTAGGGTGGCAGGTTACTTTGATAACAAACCCATCGCAGAGTGGAATAGTTCTCAAACAGGATGGAAATTCGTGCCTAATAACACATCTCTCATTGCAATTAGGGGATAGCATGGATAGCAATATTGACCCTGATATGGTTTCAGCCCAATACTCATCATTGGATAAAGTTGTTGAGATGATAGCTGAGTTGGGCAAAGGTGCATTATTGGGGAAGATAGAGACCATCCAGCTGATTTTCCATTGTTAGGTTTTAAGTTTCAAGACAAATACTTGGACAAATGTTTACCTATGGGTTGCTCAGTGTGGGGTAGTTTATTGAAAAGTTTTCATCTTTTATTGAGTGGATTGTCGGAGAGAAGTCTGGTGAACAAAGTTTAGATCATTATATAGATGACTTCATATTTGCTGGGAAGGACAAAAAGGATACATGTGCTAGCCTCCTAGGCTTGAAACATGTCGAGACATTGGTATACCTATCGCTGAGTAGAAATCTGAGGGTCCAACTACAACTGATATCCTTAGGTCTTGAAATTGACACAGTGGACATGGCAATTAGGGTCCCACAGGAAAAAGTTGTGGTATTAAGGACAGGGATTTGGGAAGTTTTAGGTAGGGGGTAAAGGTTAGATTACAGGATTTACAGTCTGTAGCAGGGATAATGTCATTTCGTACTAATTCTTGAAATATTCTTACTCTGTAGTAAGGTTTTTGTATGCCTAACAGGACATAAAAAAAAAAAAAAAAAGTTGAATAAATACTCTAGCTATTGGTATATTAGAGCTGACCTAGAGATGTGGTTGCAATTGTTAAGTCAATTCAATGGCAAATGCTGTTATTTTTAGGAAAAATTACTGTCAGTAGTAGTAGGGACATGGCTTACAGGGTTGTAACTGTTGCACAAGTATCACTTCAGGGAAGTGCTGCTAAAGTAGTGTCCTCACCAAAGCATGCACTAGCTTTGGCTGTAACATTAATTTTCCTTACAAGTCCCATTCATTCAGAATTGGGGTAACTACATCGACCTCCCCATGTGGTATGTCTACTGAAGATATTATGGAATGTGGTAGGTGGAAATCCAGTGTTTACAAAAGATACATCATAATTCCAACCCCAAAAATAATTGTAAAGTGTTAGTACGCATTTTAAGATTTGTAGGTACCTGAGGGAAGGTCTGGATTCTTGTCATCAATCATTAAATATGACTTTGTTCACAGTCGGGTTTGCCCAGGAGGGGTACACCTTGGGCTGTCTCGCATTGGATTAACAGTGTGGTGGCAGTTTAAAGGAGGTACATGTATGGTCATTTCGGACATCAAAAGTAAAATTTGTCACTTGGGAAATTTGAAACTGATCAACCAGCAAGGCTTGTCATACACTGTTGGGGTAATGACATAGGTAACACTTGGGTTGGGTGCATTGAATATAATTAAAGAAGATCATGTATTTCCTGATGTCTGAGTTCCCTGGGACATTATTGATATGCTTGTAAATATTACCCCGAAGCCATAAGTCATTAAGCACTTAAAAAAGTCTGAAAGAGATTGAACAATACAATTTCTGATCATGTTTTATAGCATAGTGGAGCTGTTGTACTTTATACAGACTTGAAATTAGATAACAATTTTTCTGAAAGATGGGGTCCACGTGTCTCCTTTGGGTAATGACCTCTTTCTTAACACCTTTAAAAAAAAAAAAAAAGCAGGTTCTTCCCTAACAGTTACTAGTTCACAGTTACAAGTAACATGGAACAATAATGACATGTTAGGATTTTGGTCACAGCCTTGTACCGGGAAATGTGTCGCCTCCTCTTCTGTCTTCGTTTGGCTGTGAATGAGTTTCATGTGGATAACTCATTCATATGGCAGATTTCGCGGTACAAGCATTTATTGGTGATTATTGAGTTATTGATTGATATTGATTGATGTATATTGCGCATATTGATGCGAATCAGTGATATCTGTTTCCCAGTATCTACTAATCAGTATTGTCATCTGATTGATTTGTAGTCAGCTGAAATCTGTTTCCCAGGATCCCCCGGATCAGCTGATTAATTGATTTGAATTGTTGTTGAATTGGTTGAGAACTGTTTCCCAGGATCAGCTAATTAATTGATTTGAATTGTATTGTTTAATTGGTTGAGAACTGTTTCCCAGAATCAATCGATTAATTTGTTTGATTGAAATTGAATTTATTGTTGGCGTGCCATTATGGTCTATTGACAGACCAGCCGCCATATCTTGGCAATAAAGCTGTGACCATAAATCCAAATTTAAATTGTTTGTGATATGTGCATCTATTGATAATAGCACTTATGGCAATAAACCATATAGTGCCGTTATCAGAGGGCACATGAATTATTGGTGTTGTGCAACCTGACGCCTATTTGGCGAAAGTGATAATCGAGTTATCTCCCTTGTTAAAGGAAGACAACTTTGTGAAGATCAGCCAGAGAGTTATCAGGCTAAGTTTATCAAAAATTTACTTGCTTAAATACTTTATTTCTTCACCCTCCCATAATCCCTCCCCTTTAGGATAGGATCTGTGTTCTGCTGTTGTTTTTTCTTTTTGTTATAGCGGTGGTGTGAGAAGGCAGGATAGTCACAGCTCCTGACCCCTTTTCGACGACGGATTCACAGCCCCAATTGAAATCTATTCCTTAGTGACGAGTATTGTGACGAAATTCTATTCCTTATTGACGATTATTGTGACCTGCTTCAAATGGCGGATTTCGCGTTATAAACTTTCAGAAGTCAATTTGACTTGTTCAGATTTCGCGGAACGGCAGATTTCGCGGTACAAGCATTTATTGGTGATTATTGAGTTATTGATTGATATTGATTGATGTATATTGCGCATATTGATGCGAATCAGTGATATCTGTTTCCCAGTATCTACTAATCAGTATTGTCATCTGATTGATTTGTAGTCAGCTGAAATCTGTTTCCCAGGATCAGCTGATTAATTGATTTGAATTGTTGTTGAATTGGTTGAGAACTGTTTCCCAGGATCAGCTGATTAATTGATTTGAATTGTATTGTTTAATTGGTTGGGAACTGTTTCCCAGAATCAATCGATTAATTTGTTTGATTGAAATTGAATTTATTGTTGGCGTGCCATTATGGTCTATTGACAGACCGGCCGCCATATCTTGGCAATAAAGCTGTGACCATAAATCCAAATTTAAATTGTTTGTGATATGTGCATCTATTGATAATGACAAATAGTGTTGGTTAACAGTTGATTAATGACATAGTGTTGGTTAACAGATTCCTTAGGACGAATAGTGTTGGTTAACAGTTAACTAATGAAAAATAGTGTTGGTTAACAGTTAACTAATGACAAGTAGTGTTGGTTAACAGTTAACTAATGACAAATAGTGTTGGTTAACAGTTAATTAATGACAAATAGTGTTGGTTAACAGATTCCTCAGGACGAATAGTGTTGGTTAACAGTTAACTAATGACAAATAGTGTTGGTTAACAGTTAATTAATGACAAATAGTGTTGGTTAACAGTTAACTAATGACAAATTGTGTTGGTTAACAGTTAATTAATGACAAATAGTGTTGGTTAACAGATTCCTCAGGACGAATAGTGTTGGTTAACAGTTAACTAATGACAAATAGTGTTGGTTAACAGTTTACTCATGACAAATAGTGTTGGTTAACAGTTAACTAATGACAAATAGTGTTGGTTAACAATTAACTCATCACAAATAGTGTTGGTTAACAATTAACAAATGACAACTAGTGTTAGTTAACAGTTAACTCATGATAAATAGTGTTGGTTAACATTGAACTAATGACAAATAGTGTTGGTTAACAGTTAACTAATGACAAATAGTGTTGGTAAACAAATTCCTCAGGACGAATATTGTTGGTTAACAGTTAACTAATGACAAATAGTGTTGGTTAACAGTTAACTCATGATAAATAGTGTTGGTTAACACTTAACTAATGACAAGTAGTGTTGGTTAATAGTTAACTCGTGACAAATAGTGTTGGTTAACAGTTAACTAATGACAAATAGTGTTGGTTAACAGTTAACTAATAATAAATAGTTTTGGTTAACAGTTAACTAATGACAAATAGTGTTGGTTAACAGTTGATTAATGACATAGTGTTGGTTAACAGATTCCTTAGGACGAATAGTGTTGGTTAACAGTTAACTAATGAAAAATAGTGTTGGTTAACAGTTAACTAATGACAAGTAGTGTTGGTTAACAGTTAACTAATGACAAATAGTGTTGGTTAACAGTTAACTAATGACAAATAGTGTTGGTTAACAGTTAATTAATGACAAATAGTGTTGGTTAACAGATTCCTCAGGACGAATAGTGTTGGTTAACAGTTAACTAATGACAAATAGTGTTGGTTAACAGTTAATTAATGACAAATAGTGTTGGTTAATAGTTAACTAATGACAAATTGTGTTGGTTAACAGTTAACTAATGACAAATAGTGTTGGTTAACAGTTAATTAATGACAAATAGTGTTGGTTAATAGTTAACTAATGACAAATTGTGTTGGTTAACAGTTAACTAATGACAAATAGTGTTGGTTAACAGTTTACTCATGACAAATAGTGTTGGTTAATAGCTAACTAATGACAAATTGTATTGGTTAACAGTTAACTAATGACAAATAGTGTTGGTTAACAGATTACTCAGCACGAATAGTGTTGGTTAACAGTTAACTAATGACAAATAGTGTTGGTTAACAGTTAACTAATGACAAATAGTATTGGTTAACAGTTAACTAATGACAAATAGTGTTGGTTAACAGTTGATTAATGACATAGTGTTGGTTAACAGATTCCTTAGGACGAATAGTGTTGGTTAACAGTTAACTAATGAAAAATAGTGTTGGTTAACAGTTAACTAATGACAAGTAGTGTTGGTTAACAGTTAACTAATGACAGATAGTGTTGGTTAACAGTTAATTAATGACAAATAGTGTTGGTTAACAGATTCCTCAGGACGAATAGTGTTGGTTAACAGTTAACTAATGACAAATAGTGTTGGTTAACAGTTAATTAATGACAAATAGTGTTGGTTAATAGTTAACTAATGACAAATTGTGTTGGTTAACAGTTAATTAATGACAAATAGTGTTGGTTAACAGATTCCTCAGTACGAATAGCGTTGGTTAACAGTTAACTAATGACAAATAGTGTTGGTTAACAGTTTACTCATGACAAATAGTGTTGGTTAACAGTTACCTAATGACAAATTGTGTTGGTTAACAGTTAACTCATGATAAATAGTGTTGGTTAACATCTAACTAATGACAAATAGTGTTGGTTAATAGTTAACTAATGACAAATAGTGTTTGTTAACATATTCCTCAGGGACGAATAGTGTTGGTTAACAGTTAACTAATGACAAATAGTGTTGGTTAACAGTTAACTAATGACAAATAGTGTTGGTTAACAATTAACTCATCACAAATAGTGTTGGTTAACAATTAACAAATGACAACTAGTGTTAGTTAACAGTTAACTCATGATAAATAGTGTTGGTTAACATTGAACTAATGACAAATAGTGTTGGTTAACAGTTAACTAATGACAAATAGTGTTGGTTAACAAATTCCTCAGGACGAATATTGTTGGTTAACAGTTAGCTAATGACAAATAGTGTTGGTTAACAGTTAACTCATGATAAATAGTGTTGGTTAACAGTTAACTAATGACAAGTAGTGTTGGTTAATAGTTAACTCGTGACAAATAGTGTTGGTTAACAGTTAACTAATGACAAATAGTGTTGGTTAACAGTTAACTAATAATAAATAGTTTTGGTTAACAGTTAACTAATGACAAATAGTGTTGGTTAACAGTTGATTAATGACAGTGTTGGTTAACAGATTCCTTAGGACGAATAGTGTTGGTTAACAGTTAACTAATGGCAAATAGTGTTGGTTAACAGATTCCTCAGGAGGAATAGTGTTGGTTAACAGTTAACTAATGACAAATAGTGTTGGTTAACAGTTAACTAATGACCAATAGTGTTGGTTTACAGTTAACTAATGACAAATAGTGTTGGTTAACAGTTAACTAATGACAAATAGTGTTGGTTAACAGATTATTCAGGACGAATAGTGTTGGTTAACATATTTCTCAGGACAAATAGTGTTGGTTAACAGTTAACTAATGACAAATGGTGTTGATAAACAGATTACTCTGGACAAATAGTGTTTGTTAACAGTTAACTCATGATAAATAGTGTTGGTTAACAGTTAGGTAATGACAAATAGTGTTGGTGAATAGTTAACTGGTGACAAATAGTGTTGGTTAACAGTTAACTCGTGACAAATAGTGTTGGTTAACAGTTAACTAATGACAAATAGTGTTGGTTAACAGACTCCTCAGGACGAATAGTGTTGGTTAACAGTTAACTAATGACAAATAGTGTTGGTTAACAGTTAACTAATGACAAATAGTGTTGGTTAACAGTTAACTCGTGACAAATAGTGTTGGTTAACAGTTAACTAATGACAAATAGTGTTGGTTAACAGTTAACTAATGATAACTAGTGTTGGTTAACAGTTAACTAATGACAAATAGTGTTGGTTAACAGATTACTAAGGACAAATAGTGTTGGTTAACACTTAACTAATTGCAAATGGTGTTGATTAATAGATTACTCGGGACAAATAGTGTTGGTTAAGATTTAACTAATGACAAATAGTGTTGGTTAACAGTTAACTAATGACAAATAGTGTTGGTTAACATATTCCTCAGGACGAATAGTGTTGATTAACAGTTAACTAATGACAAATAGTGTTGGTTAACAGTTAACTAATGACAAATAATGTTGGTTAACAGATTCCTCAGGACGAATAATGTTGGTTAACAGTTAACTAATGGCAAATAGTGTTGGTTAACAGATTCCTCAGGACGAATAGTGTTGGTTAACAGTTAACTAATGACAAATAGTGTTGGTTAACAGTTAACTAATGACCAATAGTGTTGGTTAACAGTGAACTAATGACAAATAGTGTTGGTTAACAGTTAACTAATGACCAATAGTGTTGGTTAACAGTTAACTAATGACAAATAGTGTTGGTTAACAGATTATTCAGGACGAATAGTGTTGGTTAACAGATTTCTCAGGACAAATAGTGTTGGTTAACAGTTAACTAATGACAAATGGTGTTGATAAACAGATTACTCTGGACAAATAGTGTTTGTTAACAGTTAACTCATGATAAATAGTGTTGGTTAACAGTTAAGTAATGACAAATAGTGTTGGTTAACAGTTAACTGGTGACAAATAGTGTTGGTTAACAGTTAACTCGTGACAAATAGTGTTGGTTAACAGTTAACTCGTGACAAATAGTGTTGGTTAACAGTTAACTCATGATAAATTGTCTTGGTTAACAGTTAACTAATGACAAATAGTGTTGGTTAACAGTCAACTCATGATAAATAGTGTTGGTTAACAGATTACTCAGGACAAATAGTCTTGGTTAACAGTTAACTAATGACATATAGTGTTGGTTAACAGATTACTCAGGACAAATAGTGTTTGTTAACAGTTAACTAATGACAAATAGTGTTGGTTAACAGATTACTCAGGACGAATAGTGTTGGTTAACAGTTAACTAATGACAAATAGTGTTGGTTAACAGATTACTCGGGACAAATAATGCTGGTTAACAGATTACTCGGGACAACTAATGTTGTTTAATAGTTAACTAATGACAAATAGTGTTTGTTAACAGATTACTCGGGACAAATAGTGTTGGTTAACAGATTACTTGGGACAACTAGTGTTGTTTAATAGTTAACTAATGACAAATAGTGTTGGTTAACAGATTACTCGGGACAAATAGTGTTGGTTAACAGATTACTCGGGACAACTAGTGTTGTTTAATAGTTATCTAATGACAAATAGTGTTGGTTAACAGTTTACTTATGACAAATAGTGTTGGTTAACAGTTAACACGTGACAAATAGTGTTGGTTAACAGTTAACTAATGACAAATAGTGTTGGTTAACAGTTTACTAATGACAAATAGTGTTGGTTAACATATTACTTATGACAAATAGTGTTGGTTAACAGTTAACTCCTGACCAATAGTGTTGGTTAACAGTTAACACATGACAAATATTGTTGGTTAACAGTTTACTCAGGACAAACAGTATTGGTTAATAGATAATTCATGAGAAATAGTGTTGGTTAACAGATAACTTATGGCAAAAAGCCTGCTGTGGGTAATGTGTTCACTATTGTATTATTGTGTTTAGGAATTATTATTTATTAACGTCTATTAACTATGACTTTTGTGACACTATTGAAGGTGTCACTGACTGACCCTGAAGAAAAAGGGTTAGATACAATAAGAGTATATATTGTTATTATTGATATTGTAAACAATGATAATTGTTACAAGTAACGATGCAGCTTTAAAATTGATATTGAAAGTGTCGCTTTAAATGAATTATTGAAATGTGATATTTTACTGTAGACAGGTACTAGCTGTGACTGCTCCAAACCAGTTCTGCCTGGATTTCAGCATCACTTGATTAAACAATAATTTTGCCATTATTATGTTTTCAATAGTAGATGTTTATAGTATTCGACCCTAGGGTCATTAGCACTAGTTATACATGTGATGTTACACGTGATGTTAGGTCGTTATTTAACACGGCCTTGGATACGATATTACTTGAATGTATAGTATAGAACTTTCTAGAATGTTCTCGAAACATAACTGTTTCCGGGTCAAACCTAGAATTCGGTGACCAATATTGTATATTAATTTGTCTACGTAGTAAATTGAAATGTCATGTAAATAGCCACTAGTGAATTTGCCGACGTGTGTCACCAAGAAACATAAACAATTGGCGCCAGGATTTTGTAGATTGAAGCTAAAGTTGGTTCAATTTGACAGAATCTTGATGTGGTTGGGTCAATCGGGCCAACCATTGTTTTTCAGGTGTTTGCGACGGCGTAATAACCGAGTTCCTAGTTGTCCATAAACACGGGAGCAGAATCCTGCTCCTCGCACTTGGCACTTGGCACTTGGAATGCCTGGGACGCAACGACACCTTCACAGCCATCTTCATTGAGAGCTGGGCGTGAGTTGAGTAGAATACTGTATACGATCACGCTATTAAATATAAGACATCGAACCTGGGCTCTTGTCATCTCTACAACAACAACAACCAACAGTAGGGGGACTCTTTATCATCACAGGTATATATAATCTGATAATGTAGAAAACTTGAAGTCACAGGATTATAATCGAAGTAGGAGGATGAATACTGATTTGAACATTAAAAACATAGATATGTTAAAACACTGGTATGATTGTGATGGAATGTATGTTTTGTTGATAAATAATAATATTTTGTGACCGCCTTACAACTACAGGGAAACTATAACATCAAAACAATTCCTTTACACATCTACCTTACATATAAGGATTTAAAATTTGACCCTGTTGAAAAATCATAAGACCAAGGATTGTTGATGATGTGCCGATAATTAAGATTGACAGGTGTATATTTATTGAATATATCTAAGCAGCGTGTCAAAGGTGATCACTTTTTTTTATAAAGTGCAAAGAGCCAGATACTAAACTAAACAACATATAGAAATACATTAAAGTATCAAAGGTAAACAAATGGTTTTCCGGAAGTAGAGATTTTTTCAACAAAGGAAATATCTGACGAATGTTTTGAAATATGAAGTACATTGTTGACAATAACAGACATGAATTAGTTCAGTTATCCAAGTATCCGTTAGGGTGTGAAGGGGGAGGGGCATTCTTTAAACTAATAGCCAGCGGCTAAGAGGGTATCACATAGCCTATTCTCGCTGACCAGTGGGATACGATCTCCATTCAAAGAGGTTGTTGAACCTCATGAAACAGCAGGTATATATACCCGCACGTGCACGAACCCGCCATCTTTTAAAGAAGTGTCCAAAAGGATTTAATGACATTTGTGTTATCAGCGGACATTGATCTAACATTTCAATTTCATAAACCTGATGTTTCAACTGAATAACCATTTGCGTTTCTATCTATAAACTTTTGCTATTTAATCTTGCTCTGTAAAATTGTATTTTTATTTGTATTTCAATTTATATTTTAATTACATATATTTATCCTTTGACTTTGACATATTCTATTCCTTTTAGCCATTAATCGGATTACCCCCCGCTTTTTACCCCCCGGTTGGTGTTTTGTAAAATTACTTGACTACTGTTATATCTATAGTGGCAAATTTGCACAAATATGCAACACTGTAAGGTTTGTTATCATTCTGTTAACTTATTTTGCCATGAAAATATAATATAAAGGTGAATTTTGAAAGAAAAGAAAACTAATGTTAGTCTGAGTAGCCTCTTATTTATAAAATATCTTACTTTTGAATAATGTCCCGGTTAGCTCAGTATGTTGAGGCTAAGTGTTCCACCGTGGAGGCCGAGGTTCAATTCACGGCAGCGGATTTTTAACGTCAGGGTGCCTTTGGCACCTGCCGTTATAGGCGTGGTGGGAAAATGTTGTTACTGACAGATCTGTTCCGGCTAACTATCCCTCTTTTCTGTCATACAAATGATATACATCCGCAGCCTAATATAGTTCCTATTTTGATAGCAATTATTGTCTCAATTTAAGTGATGTAAACCGTGTTTACTGCAATTATTTAAAATGATATGTGAATGTTTGGTATTCTAGATTCTTTTAGAGTATAGATATCAACCCTTTTCCTCGTCAGTATATGCAATTTTGTTGGCGTAGGATTACGTAGTTCTGTCTCGATACTGCCTTGAAAACGAAAGTAGAAAAATCAGTTTGATCGTCGTGGAAATTTACATGCATTCACAGAGAAACTATCCACATCTGTTCATCCTGAGTTCATATGCAGGAACATTTGATAGCTTAAAACCAATCCTATTTACGTAGTCAAATGCACCCAAGCATTCCACGAGATAACTTCAGCTGTCACGTGACTCATCACTAGTCAGCCAAAATGGCGGTTATGTCTACTGTAACTAAACCAACGACCGTTCGCAGTTTCATATTCATTTGTATGTCGCTAGAATACGAAAGAAATATGACCAGGAATTGAGGGCAAGTTGTAACAAACTACATTGCCGTTTTTCGTGAGGATTTGATTAAATAAGGTTATTATTTGTTGTTTGAAAAGAATCTAATGATTATGATCCGTGACTGATCATGAATACATGATGTACTGGCGTCGGTGTCAAAACTAGATATGTCTCGTCGACAACGCGACCACAGTTTTCTATCGGAGTGAAAATGTGTTACAACGGGTCATAAAATAGATGTTTGATAGGCCTTGTTAACAGCTTATAGTATAAATAAAATAAAAAAACAAAAAAACTCCGGCTGTGTACATCTTTGATTTTATATTTAGTTGTAGTTACAACATGTTCTGTTAATAGACTTTTAACCAACACTATTGGTCACGAGTAATCTGTTAACCAACACTATTTGTCATGAGTTAACTGTTAACAAACACTATTTTTCCCGAGTAATCTGTTAATCAACACCATTTGTCATTAGTTAACTGTTAACCAACACTATTTTTCCTGAGTAATCTGTTAACCAACTCTATTTGTCATTAGTTAACTGTTAACCAACACTATTTGTCATTAGTTAACTGTTAACCATCACCATTCGTCCTGAGGAATCTGTTAACCAACACTATTTGTCATTAGTTAATTGTTTACCAACACTATTTGTCATTAGTTAACTGTTAACCAACACTATTTGTCCTGAGGAATCTGTTAACCAACACTATTTGTCATTAGTTAACTGTTAACCAACACTGTTTGTCATTAGTTAACTGTTAACCAACACTATTCGTCCTGAGGAATCTGTTAACCAACACTATTTGTTATTAATTAACTGTTAACCAACACTATTTGTCATTAGTTAACTGTTAACCAACACTACTTGTCATTAGTTAACTGTTAACCAACACTATTCGTCCTGAGGAATCTGTTAACCAACACTATTTGTCATTAACTAACTGTTAACCAACACTATTTGTCATTAGTTAACTGTTAACCAACACCATTCGTCCTGAGGAATCTGTTTAACAACATTATTTGTCACTAGTTAACTGTTAACCAACACCATTTGTCATTAGTTAACTGTTAACCAACACTATTTGTCCTGAGAAATCTGTTAACCAACACTATTTGTCATTAGTAAATTGTTAACCAACACTATTTGTCATTAGTTAACTGTTAACCAACACTATTCGTCCTGAGGAATCTGTTAACCAACACTATTTGTCATTAGTTAACTGTTAACCAACACAATTTGTCATTAGTTAACTATTAACCAACACTATTTGTCATTAGTTAACTGTTAACCAACGCTATTTGTCATTAGTTAACTGTAAACCAACACTATTTTTCATTAGTTAACTGTTAACCAACACTATTTGTCATTAGTTAACTGGTAACCAACACCATTCGTCCTGAGGAATCTGTTAACCAACACTATTTGTCATTAGTTAACTGTTAACCAACACGATTTGTCATTAGTTAACTGTTAACCAACACTATTTGTCATTAGTTAACTGTTAACCGACACTATTTGTCCTGAGGAATCTGTTAACCAACACTATTTGTCATTAGTTAACTGTTAACCAACACTGTTTGTCATTAGTTAACTGTTAACCAACACTATTCGTCCTGAGAAATCTGTTAACCAACACTATTTGTAATTAGTTAACTGTTAACCAACACTTCTTGTCATTAGTTAACTGTTAACCAACACTTTTTTTCATTAGTTAACTGTTAACCAACACTATTTGTCCTGAGTTAACTGTTAACCAACACTATTTGTCATTAGTTAAATGTTAACCAGCACTATTTATCATGAGTTAACTGTTAACCAACACTATTTGTCATTAGGTAACTGTTAGCCAACACTATTTATCATGAGTTAACTGTTAACCAACACTATTTGTCATCAGGAAACTGTTAACCAACAATATTTATCATGAGTTAACTGTTAACCAACACTATTTGTCATTGGTAATCAATTAACCAACACTATTTGTCATTAGTTAACTGTTAACCAACACTATGTGTCCTGAGTTATCCGTTAACCAACACTATTTGTCATCAGTTAACTGTTAACCAACACCATTTGTCATTAGTTAACTGTTAAACAACACTATTTTCCTGAATAATCTGTTAACCAACACTATTTGTCATTAGTTAACTGTTAACCAACACTATTTGGCACGGGTTGACTGTTAACCAACACTATTTGTCACATGTTAAATGTTAACCAACACTATTTGTCCTGCGTTAACAGTTAACAAACACTATTTGTCCCGAGTAATCTGTTAATCAACACCATTTGTAATTAGTTAACTGTTAACCAACTCTATTTGTCCTGAGTAATCTGTTAACCAGCACTATTTGTCATTAGTTAAGTGTTAACCAACACTATTTGTCATTAGTTAACTGTTAACCAACACTATTCGTCATGAGGAATCTGTTAACCAACACTATTTGTCATTAGTTAACTGTTAACCAACACAATATGTCATTATTTAAATATTAACCAAAACTATTTATCATGAGTTAACTGTTAATCAATAATATTTGTCATTAGGTAACTGTTAACCAACACTATTTGTCATTAGTTAACTGTTAACCATCACCATTCGTCCTGAGGAATCTGTTAACCAACACTATTTGTCATTAGTTAATTGTTTACCAACACTATTTGTCATTAGTTAACTGTTAACCAACACTATTTGTCCTGAGGAATCTGTTAACCAACACTATTTGTCATTAGTTAACTGTTAACCAACACTGTTTGTCATTAGTTAACTGTTAACCAACACTATTCGTCCTGAGGAATCTGTTAACCAACACTATTTGTTATTAATTAACTGTTAACCAACACTATTTGTCATTAGTTAACTGTTAACCAACACTACTTGTCATTAGTTAACTGTTAACCAACACTATTCGTCCTGAGGAATCTGTTAACCAACACTATTTGTCATTAACTAACTGTTAACCAACACTATTTGTCATTAGTTAACTGTTAACCAACACCATTCGTCCTGAGGAATCTGTTTAACAACACTATTTGTCACTAGTTAACTGTTAACCAACACCATTTGTCATTAGTTAACTGTTAACCAACACTATTTGTCCTGAGGAATCTGTTAACCAACACTATTTGTCATTAGTAAATTGTTAACCAACACTATTTGTCATTAGTTAACTGTTAACCAACACTATTCGTCCTGAGGAATCTGTTAACCAACACTATTTGTCATTAGTTAACTGTTAACCAACACAATTTGTCATTAGTTAACTATTAACCAACACTATTTGTCATTAGTTAACTGTTAACCAACGCTATTTGTCATTAGTTAACTGTAAACCAACACTATTTTTCATTAGTTAACTGTTAACCAACACTATTTGTCATTAGTTAACTGGTAACCAACACCATTCGTCCTGAGGAATCTGTTAACCAACACTATTTGTCATTAGTTAACTGTTAACCAACACGATTTGTCATTAGTTAACTATTAACCAACACTATTTGTCATTAGTTAACTGTTAACCGACACTATTTGTCCTGAGGAATCTGTTAACCAACACTATTTGTCATTAGTTAACTGTTAACCAACACTGTTTGTCATTAGTTAACTGTTAACCAACACTATTCGTCCTGAGAAATCTGTTAACCAACACTATTTGTAATTAGTTAACTGTTAACCAACACTTCTTGTCATTAGTTAACTGTTAACCAACACTTTTTTTCATTAGTTAACTGTTAACCAACACTAATTGTCATTAGTTTACTATTAACCAGCACTATTTATCATGAGTTAACTGTTAACCAACACTATTTGTCATTAGGTAACTGTTAGCCAACACTATTTATCATGAGTTAACTGTTAACCAACACTATTTGTCATTAGGAAACTGTTAACCAACAATATTTATCATGAGTTAACTGTTAACCAACACTATTTGTCATTGGTAATCAATTAACCAACACTATTTGTCATTAGTTAACTGTTAACCAACACTATGTGTCCTGAGTTATCCGTTAACCAACACTATTTGTCATTAGTTAACTGTTAACCAACACCATTTGTCATTAGTTAACTGTTAAACAACACTATTTTCCTGAATAATCTGTTAACCAACACTATTTGTCATTAGTTAACTGTTAACCAACACTATTTGGCACGGGTTGACTGTTAACCAACACTATTTGTCACATGTTAAATGTTAACCAACACTATTTGTCCTGCGTTAACAGTTAACAAACACTATTTGTCCCGAGTAATCTGTTAATCAACACCATTTGTAATTAGTTAACTGTTAACCAACTCTATTTGTCCTGAGTAATCTGTTAACCAGCACTATTTGTCATTAGTTAAGTGTTAACCAACACTATTTGTCATTAGTTAACTGTTAACCAACACTATTCGTCATGAGGAATCTGTTAACCAACACTATTTGTCATTAGTTAACTGTTAACCAACACAATATGTCATTATTTAAATATTAACCAAAACTATTTATCATGAGTTAACTGTTAATCAATTATATTTGTCATTAGGTAACTGTTAACCAACACTATTTGTCATTAGTTAACTGTTAACCATCACCATTCGTCCTGAGGAATCTGTTAACCAACACTATTTGTCATTAGTTAATTGTTTACCAACACTATTTGTCATTAGTTAACTGTTAACCAACACTATTTGTCCTGAGGAATCTGTTAACCAACACTATTTGTCATTAGTTAACTGTTAACCAACACTGTTTGTCATTAGTTAACTGTTAACCAACACTATTCGTCCTGAGGAATCTGTTAACCAACACTATTTGTTATTAATTAACTGTTAACCAACACTATTTGTCATTAGTTAACTGTTAACCAACACTACTTGTCATTAGTTAACTGTTAACCAACACTATTCGTCCTGAGGAATCTGTTAACCAACACTATTTGTCATTAACTAACTGTTAACCAACACTATTTGTCATTAGTTAACTGTTAACCAACACCATTCGTCCTGAGGAATCTGTTTAACAACACTATTTGTCACTAGTTAACTGTTAACCAACACCATTTGTCATTAGTTAACTGTTAACCAACACTATTTGTCCTGAGGAATCTGTTAACCAACACTATTTGTCATTAGTAAATTGTTAACCAACACTATTTGTCATTAGTTAACTGTTAACCAACACTATTCGTCCTGAGGAATCTGTTAACCAACACTATTTGTCATTAGTTAACTGTTAACCAACACAATTTGTCATTAGTTAACTATTAACCAACACTATTTGTCATTAGTTAACTGTTAACCAACGCTATTTGTCATTAGTTAACTGTAAACCAACACTATTTTTCATTAGTTAACTGTTAACCAACACTATTTGTCATTAGTTAACTGTTAACCAACACCATTCGTCCTGAGGAATCTGTTAACCAACACTATTTGTCATTAGTTAACTGTTAACCAACACTATTTGTCATTAGTTAACTGTTAACCAACACTATTTGTCATTAGTTAACTGTTAACCAACACTATTTGTCCTGAGGAATCTGTTAACCAACACTATTTGTCATTAGTTAACTGTTAACCAACACTGTTTGTCATTAGTTAACTGTTAACCAACACTATTCGTCCTGAGAAATCTGTTAACCAACACTATTTGTAATTAGTTAACTGTTAACCAACACTTCTTGTCATTAGTTAACTGTTAACCAACACTTTTTTTCATTAGTTAACTGTTAACCAACACTAATTGTCATTAGTTTACTATTAACCAGCACTATTTATCATGAGTTAACTGTTAACCAACACTATTTGTCATTAGGTAACTGTTAGCCAACACTATTTATCATGAGTTAACTGTTAACCAACACTATTTGTCATTAGGTAACTGTTAACCAACACTATTTATCATGAGTTAACTGTTAACCAACACTATTTGTCATTGGTAATCAATTAACCAACACTATTTGTCATTAGTTAACTGTTAACCAACACTATGTGTCCTGAGTTATCCGTTAACCAACACTATTTGTCATTAGTTAACTGTTAACCAACACCATTTGTCATTAGTTAACTGTTAAACAACACTATTTTCCTGAATAATCTGTTAACCAACACTATTTGTCATTAGTTAACTGTTAACCAACACTATTTGGCACGGGTTGACTGTTAACCAACACTATTTGTCACATGTTAAATGTTAACCAACACTATTTGTCCTGCGTTAACAGTTAACAAACACTATTTGTCCCGAGTAATCTGTTAATCAACACCATTTGTAATTAGTTAACTGTTAACCAACTCTATTTGTCCTGAGTAATCTGTTAACCAGCACTATTTGTCATTAGTTAAGTGTTAACCAAAACTATTTGTCATTAGTTAACTGTTAACCAACACTATTCGTCCTGAGGAATCTGTTAACCAACACTATTTGTCATTAGTTAACTGTTAACCAACACTATATGTCATTATTTAAATATTAACCAAAACTATTTATCATGAGTTAACTGTTAATCAATAATATTTGTCATTAGGTAACTGTTAACCAACACTATTTGTCATTAGTTAACTGTTAACCAACACTATTTGTCATGAGTTGACTTTTAACCAACACTATTTGTCATTAGTTAACTGTTAACCAACACTATTCGTCCTGAGTAATCTGTTAACCAACACTATTTGTCATTAGTTAACTATTAACCAACACTATTTGTCATTAGTTAACTGTTAACCAACGCTATTTGTCATTAGTTAACTGTAAACCAACACTATTTATCATGAGTTAACTGTTAACCAACACTATTTGTCATTGGGTAACTGTTAATCAACACTATTTGTCATGAGTTAACTGTTAACCAACACTATTTGTCATTAGGTAACTGTTAACCAACAATATTTATCATGAGTTAACTGTTAACCAAAACTATTTGTCATTGGTAATCAGTTAACCAACACAATTTGTCTTTAGTTAACTGTTAACCAACACTATTTGTCATTAGTTAACTGTTAACCAACACTATTTGTCACGGGTTGACTGTTTACTAACACTGTTTATCACGAGTAATCTGTTAACCAACACTTATTGTCCCTAGTAATCTGTTAACCAACACTATTTGTCACATGTTAACTGTTAACCAACACTATTTGTCATAAGTTATCTGTTAACCAACACTATTTGTCCTGAGTTAAATTTTAACCAACACTATATGTCCCGGGTAATCTGTTAATCAACACCATTTGTAATTAGTAAACTGTTAACCAACACTATTTGTCGTGAGTAGTCTGTTAACCAAGACTATTTGTCATTAGTTAAGGTTAACCAACACTATTTATCATTAGTTAACTGTTAACCAACACTATTTGTCATTAGTTAACTGTTAACCAACACAATTTGTCACGAGTTAACTATTAACCAACACTATTTGTCATTAGTTAACTGTTAACCAACACTTTATATCATGAGTTAACTGTCAACAAACACTATTTGTCCAGAGTAATCTGTTAATCAACACCATTTGTCATTAGTTAACTGTTAACCAACACTATTTGTCCTGAGTAATCTGTTAACCAACACTATTTGTCATTAGTTAAATGTTAACCAATACTTATCGTTCTGAGTAATCTGTTAACCAACACTATTTGTCATTAGTTAACTGTTAACCAACACTATTTGTCATTAGTTAACTGTTAACCAACACTGTTTGTCATTAGTTAAATGTTAACCAACACTATTTGTCATTGGTAATCAGTTAACCGCCACTATTTGTCATTAGTTAACTATTAACCAACACTGTCATAATTAACTGTTAACCAACACTATTTGTCATTAGTTAACTGTTAACCAACACTATTTGTCATTAGTTAACTTTTAACCAACACTATTTGTCATTAGTTAACTGTTAACCAACACTATTTGTCATTAGTTAACTGTAAACCAACACCATTCGTCCTGAGGAATCTGTTAACCAACACTATTTGTCATTAGTTAACTGTTAACCAACACTATTCGTCCTGAGGTATCTGTTAACCAACACTATTTGTCATTAAGTAACTGTTAACCAACACTATTTGTCATTAGTTAACCGTTAACCAACACTATTTGTCATTAGTTAACTGTTAACCAACAGTATTTGTCCTGATTAATCCGTTAACCAACACTATTTGTCATTAGTTCACTGTTAACCAACACCATTTGTCATTAGTTAACTGTTAAACAACACTATTTTCCTGAATAATCTGTTAACCAACACTATTTGTCATTAGTTAACTGTTAACCAACACTATTTGGCACGGGTTGACTGTTAACTAACACTGTTTGTCACGAGTAATCTGTTAACCAACACTAATTGTCCCGAGTAATCTGTTAACCAACACTATTTGTTACATGTTAACTGTTAACCAACACTATTTGTCATAAGTTATCTGTTAAACAACACTATTTGCCCTGAGTTAACCTTTAACCAACACTATTTGTCACGAGTAATCTGTTAACCAACACTATTTGTCATTAGTTAACAATTAACAAACTATATTTGTCCGGAGTAATCTGTTAACCAACACTATTTGTCATTAGTTAACTGTTAACCAACACTATTTGTCATTAGTTATCTGTTAACCAACACTATTTATCATGAATTAACTGTTAACAAACACTATTTGTCCAGAGTAATCTGTTAATCAACACCATTTGTCATTAGTTAACTGTTAAGCAACACTATTTGTCCTGAGTAATCTGTTAACCAACACTATTTGTCATTAGTTAACTGTTTAACCAATACTTATCGTCCTGAGTAATCTGTTAACCAACACTATTTGTCATTAGTTAACTGTTAACCAACACTGTTTGTCATTAGTTAAATGTTAACCAACACTATTGATCATGAGTTAACTGTTAACCAACACTATTTGTCATTAGTTAACTGTTAACCAACACTATTTGTCATTAGGTAACTGGTAACCAACGCTATTTATCATGAGTTAACTGTTAACCAACACTATTTGTCATTGGTAATCAGTTAACCAACACAATTTGTCATTTGTTAACTGTTAACCAACACTATTTGTTCTGAGTAATCCGTTAACCAACACTATTTGTCATTAGTTAACTGTTAACCAACACCATTTGTCATTAGTTAACTGTTAAACAACACTATTTTCCTGAATAATCTGTTAACCAACACTATTTGTCATTAGTTAACTGTTAACCAACACTATTTGTCCTGAGTAATCTGTTAACCAACACTATTTGTCATTAGTTAACTGTTAACCAACACAATTTGTCATTAGTTAACTATTAACCAACACTATTTGTCATTAGTTAACTGTTAACCAACACTATTTGTCATTAGTTAACTTTTAACCAACACTATTTGTCATTAGTTAACTGTTAACCAACACTATTTGTCATTAGTTAACTGTTAACCAACACCATTCGTCCTGAGGAATCTGTTAACCAACACTATTTGTCATTAGTTAACTGTTAACCAACACTATTCGTCCTGAGGTATCTGTTAACCAACACTAGTTGTCATTAAGTAACTGTTAACCAACACTATTTGTCATTAGTTAACTGTTAACCAACACTATTTGTCATTAGCTAACTGTTAATCAACACTATTTGTCCTGAGTAATCCGTTAACCAACAGTATTTGTCATTAGTTAACTGTTAACAAACACCATTTGTCATTAGTTACCTGTTAAACAACACTATTTTCCTGAATAATCTGTTAACCAACACTATTTGTCATTAGTTAACTGTTAACCAACACTATTTGGCACGGGTTGACTGTTAACTAACACTGTTTGTCACGAGTAATCTGTTAACCAACACTAATTGTCCCGAGTAATCTGTTAACCAACACTATTTGTCACATGTTAACTGTTAACCAACACTATTTGTCATAAGTTATATGTTAACCAACACTATTTGTCCTGAGTTAACAGTTAACAAACTCTATTTGTCCTGAGTAATCTGTTAACCAGCACTATTTGTCATTAGTTAACTGTTAACCAACACTATTTGTCATTAGTTAAATGTTAACCAACACTATCCGTCCTGAGAAATCTGTTAACCAACAATATTTGTCATTAGGTAACTGTTAACCAACACTATTTGTCATTAGTTAACTGTTAACCAACACTATTTGTCATGAGTTGACTTTTAACCAACACTATTTGTCATTAGTTAACTGTTAACCAACACTATTCGTCCTGAGTAATCTGTTAACCAACACTATTTGTCATTAGTTAACTGTTAACCAACACAATTTGTCATTAGTTAACTATTAACCAACACTATTTGTCATTAGTTAACTGTTAACCAACGCTATTTGTCATTAGTTAACTGTAAACCAACACTATTTATCATGAGTTAACTGTTAACCAACACTATTTGTCATTGGGTAACTGTTAATCAACACTATTTGTCATGAGTTAACTGTTAACCAACACTATTTGTCATAAGGTAACTGTTAACCAACAATATTTATCATGAGTTAACTGTTAACCAAAACTATTTGTCATTGGTAATCAGTTAACCAACACAATTTGTCTTTAGTTAACTGTTAACCAACACTATTTGTCCTGAGTAATCCGTTAACCAACACTATTTGTCATTAGTTAACTGTTAACCAACACCATTTGTCATTAGTTAACTGTTAAACAACACTATTTTCCTGAATAATCTGTTAACCAACACTATTTGTCATTAGTTAACTGTTAACCAACACTATTTGTCACGGGTTGACTGTTTACTAACACTGTTTGTCACGAGTAATCTGTTAACCAACACTATTGTCACTAGTTAACTGTTAACCAACACTATTTGTCATTAGTTAACTGTTAATCAACACTATTTTCCTGAATAATATGTTAACCAACACTATTTGTCATGAGTTAACAGTTAACCAACTCTATTTGTCCCGAGTAATCTGTTAATCAACACCATTTGTAATTAGTTAACTGTTAACCAACACTATTTGTCGTGAGTAATCTGTTAACCAACACTATTTGTCATTAGTTAACTGTTAACCAACACTATTTATCATTAGTTAACTGTTAACCAACACTATTTGTCATTAGTTAACTGTTAACCAACACAATTTGTCACGAGTTAACTATTAACCAACACTATTTGTCATTAGTTAACTGTTAACCAACACTTTATATCATGAGTTAACTATTAACAAACACTATTTGTCCAGAGTAATCTGTTAATCAACACCATTTGTCATTAGTTAACTGTTAACCAACACTATTTGTCCTGAGTAATCTGTTAACCAACACTATTTGTCATTAGTTAAATGTTAACCAATACTTATCGTCCTGAGTAATCTGTTAACCAGCACTATTTGTCATTAGTTAACTGTTAACCAACACTACTTGTCATTAGTTAACTGTTAAACAACACTGTTTGTCAAACCATTTGTCATTAGTTAACTGTTAAACAACACTATTTTCCTGAATAATCTGTTAACCAACACTATTTGTCATTAGTTAACTGTTAACCAACACTATTTGGCACGGGTTGACTGTTAACTAACACTGTTTGTCACGAGTAATCTGTTAACCAACACTAATTGTCCCGAGTAATCTGTTAACCAACACTATTTGTTACATGTTAACTGTTAACCAACACTATTTGTCATAAGTTATCTGTTAAACAACACTATTTGCCCTGAGTTAACTTTAACCAACACTATTTGTCATTAGTTAACTGTTAACCAACACTATTTGTCATAAGTTATCTGTTAACCAACACCATTCGTCCTGAGGAATCTGTTAACCAACACTATTTGTCATTAGTTAACTGTTAACCAACACTATTTGTCATTAGTTAACTGTTAACCAACACTATTCGTCCTGAGGAATCTGTTAACCAACAGTATTTGTCATTAGTTAACTGTTAACCCACACTATTTGTC
>NW_022982712.1:0-34038 GCF_902652985.1 Pecten maximus
CTCAATTCCCTAAACATCCATTCCTACAAACTTCCCTATATATCTACAAACTTCCCTATATCTCTACAAACTTCCCTATATATCTCTACAAACTTCCCTATATCTCTACAAACTTCCCTATATATCTCTAAAACTTCCTATATATACTCCAACTTCCACACTCTAACCAACTTCCCTATAATCTCTACAAACTTCCCTATAATCTCACAAACTTCCCTATATCTCACAACTTCTATTTCAAATCCCTAATATCCTAAATCCCTAACACTCAAACTTCCTATATCCTAAACTTCCATTCTCTACAACTTCCTATAATCTCTACAACTTCCCTATATTCCACTAATTCCAACTTCCTATACAAACTTCCCTACTCTACAAACTTCCCTATATATCTCTACAAACTTCCCTTATAATCCATCAATCCTAAATCCTCTAACAAACTTCCCTATATCTCTAAAACTTCCTATATCCTAAACTTCCCTAATCTCCAAACTCCCTATACATCTCTACAAACTTCCCTATATATCTCTACAAAACTTCCCTATACATCTCTACAAACTTCCCTATATATCTCTACAAACTTCCCTATACATCTCTACAAACTTCCTATAATCTCTACAAACTTCCCTATATATCTCTACAAACTTCCCTATACATCTCTACAAACTTCCCTATATATCTCTACAAACTTCCCTATATATCTCTACAAACTTCCCTATATATCTCTACAAACTTCCCTATACATCTCTACAAACTTCCCTATATATCTCTACAAACTTCCCTATATATCTCTACAAACTTCCCTATACATCTCTACAAACTTATCATCAGATCTACAAACTTCCCTATACATCTCTACAAACTTCCCTATATATCTCTACAAACTTCCCTATATATCTCTACAAACTTCCCTATATATCTCTACAAACTTCCCTATACATCTCTACAAACTTCCCTATATATCTCTACAAACTTCCCTATACATCTCTACAAACTTCCCTATATATCTACTACAACTTCCCTATATATCTCTACAAACTTCCCTACATTCCCATACAAATTCCTTAACCTACAAACCTTCCCTACAACTCCCAATTCCTACAACTTCCCAAATCTCAAATCTCTACAACTTCCTATATCTCACAAACTTCCCTATAATCTCTACAAACTTCCCTATATTCTACAAACTTCCCTATCCTAACTCCCTATTATACTCCTACAAACTTCCCTATATTCCTAAAACTCCCTATAACTCAAACTTCCCTATATCTCTACAAACTTCCCTATATATCTCTACAAACTTCCCTATATATCTCTACAAACTTCCCTATATATCTCTACAAAATTCCCTTTATTCTCCCAACAAAACGTCCCTTCCAAACTCTACCCCTTTTCCCCATATTCTCCCCAAAAAACCCCTTCCCCCTTTTTTTATTTTCCCTTTTACCAAATCCCTAAATTTCCAATCCCTAAACCCCAAATTTCCGGGGAAATTCCCCCCACCAAAATTCCCCCATATATCTCACAAACTTTCCCCAAAACCTTTTCTACAAACTTCCCTATATATCTCTACAAACTTCCCTATATATCTCTACAAACTTCCCTATATATCTCTACAAACTTCCCTATATATCTCTACAAACTTCCCTATATATCTCTACAAACTTCCCTATATATCTCTACAAACTTCCCTATATATCTCTACAAACTTCCCTCTACAAACTTCCCTATATATCTCTACAAACTTCCCTATATATCTCTATAAACTTCCCTATATATCTCTACAAACTTCCCTATATCTCTCTACAAACTTCCCTATATATATCTCTACAAACTTCCCTATACATCTCTACAAACTTCCCTATATATCTCTACAAACTTCCCTATATATCACTACAAACTTCCCTATATATCTCTACAAAATTATCATCAGATCTACAAACTTTTAGGTGTTGTGAGGGAGTGGCTCAATATACTATAGAAAGGTTTAATTTACGTGATAATGAAGCTATTTTTAGTATTCGATTTGATTGTACCTCTAAACTTGTAATAATCATATATCTGGTAGGACCTATTAGATATTTTGAATTACAGATGAAAGTGATGTGCATTGATGCAAAATTGGAAAAGTTTGAAATTGGTCCAATTTGTCCCTAGTTAAGCATATTGCATTTTGGAAACCAACGTGTCCAGCAAGAGGCCATCTTTAATTTTGACATTTGATGTTAAATTTTGTTCCTGCGAAATAGACTTGGTGGATTTTTACTGATTGTTAATATTTTGGTGTAAGATCAGGGACCCCACATTTTATTTTTGAAATGTGGCAACGAGATTCACGATTTATTGGTAAAGGGAGGTAGCTCTGGTTGATTCCGGAATATCCGTACCGGGTTCCGGACTGGTCCTTGTTCTCTGCATTAAAATGGTGACAATCAAAAAGACATGTCTGTTCTCCTTGCATTATAGGTAAGTTTTGGTTGAAATATTGTTTAACAACATGTAAATTGCTGATATTATGGTTCCCAAATGTATGATGCAGCAATATGAGCAGTGTCAGATGTGAATATGGTTGCAAAAGTAGTATTTTGTCAATCGAAGCGGTAAGCTGGTTGTTTTCTGCAGACGATATGGTCGCGCCATTCGTCATGCATGACAAATTGTTTATAAAACATTTATTTTCATACTTTTTGACTGAAGGTCTTGGGTTAATCAATAGAATTATGTTATTGTAGCATATTCTGTACTAGGAACTTTCATGTCAATTATTTTTGTTGCATTTTATTTGAATCTGAAATGGCATAGTTTGACTCTTAGAAGTATGCCGCGGTATGACGTCACAATATGGCTGCGCCCATATGTTTTCACTTGGCAACACGTGTATATATTTACATTACTAGTATTTTGAAATAGAATTGGTTTAGAGTTTGGCTGTTCAATTTTCGAGATTATTCATGTTTAGTTTTACTACAAAACCAAATGTCAAGGTTTCTTTCAATGATTTTTTTTTTGAAACTTGAAACAAACTTCAAAATTATTAATTATGTTAATCTGATCATAATAATTTTGTAATAGCTAGTTATAGAATTCACTGTTATTGTTTAGAGGTAGAATATTTTTGACTAGATAAAATAGCAGGATAAAGTAATTCTAAGTATTGTGTCTCTTAATAATTAGTATTCCTGAATAATGTAATGTTTATACTGACTTTGGGTTAGGATTGAATATTACTTGGGAAATTGTCGATGACCATTTATAGTTCATGGTAATGCATACTTGCCAACTTTCCCGATTTAGTCGGGAATTTCCCGATTCCAGACACCCAGCCCCGTCTCCCGATCGTATAGATAAAACATAGTGTATTCTCCCGATTTTGGAGAATATGTCTTGATAACCCCGTATGGAGCCCCTATTCATCTTGTTAGATTCACTTAGGCCTATGACAGGTAACGCTTGCTGGCTGGTGAAAGGCATATGTGTGGGGCATTGGTCAGTTAACTGACCTCAGAGACCTGCTCACAGACCGTAACGAAATTCTGACACTTCACTGGCTGCAAGGGGTGACAATACCCCGATAAATAAACAATTAATTAAAACCAATTAAGCTGAGGACGCGTGGTGAAGGTTTTGTAGCAGGTCAGTCATGGTTGATTAAACGCTTGTAAATGGCTTCGTATACTGCCTTTGATGTCAAGCGCATAAACGACCTCTACTTGACAGTATATCTCGGACAGAAAAAGTGAAAACAACACTGGCAATGTTATCAACGGAGTATCAAATTTGACAGATTACTTATTGAAATGTTAACTGCATTTAAACATTGGCTGATCTTTAGATAATAAGCACAAGGAAATAAATTCACAATAACGACCATATAGGCCGAAGGCCTGGTTGCCGGTAGGTAACGTCGTTTCAATCACTGTAGCATCAGCATACTTCGTGTCAATTAGCAGAGACTTATTTTGGCAGAAACTTTCCCAATTCACATTTTGAAAGACAGAAACATGTCCACAAATACTCACTTTCTTAAACTAAATACTGTCATGTTAAAACTTTGAATTTAAGTATCAGTCCCCACCTACAAAGTACTGAGTTGTAAGCCTATATAGTGATTACAACGGCTGGTACAGCCCTTTTTATTTTATTTTTTGTATTATTGTCTTTGTTGTAATCCAAAGGAAACATTTGAAATTTCATTCAGATATTATATTGTACTCTAGATATTTATCGTGACAGTTTAGGTATTTTCTTTTGAAGTTTACTGCTGGAGAGAAAGCTTGATAGAAAGCGATATCATTGTGATAATTTGCATTTAATTGACTGACATCTATCTTACAACATAATTTTCATAACATATCTAAGTAAATACTTTTATTTAGAGTGAACAGTGAGTTAAATCATTTCCAGAAATAATTAAAAATGATGTAATTTTGCAGTTTTTTTTTTTTTCTTGTAACTTGTTGCTTAAAGAATTATCTTTCCAAACTTGAATAAAAAAGATCATTGGCCAAGCTTGAAATAAGTTTTTTCCCACCTTTTTTTCAGTGAGGGAAGGAAGCTTAAGTGTTCATGCAAGGAATTTATTTTCCAATAGCAAATTATCTCCCCTTAGTTTTTGTTTGCTAAATGTGTCGCGCGTGAAATGTGTTTTCCGGTCAAAAAAATGTCGCCCACGCACTTTCTCCCCCATGAGAATTTTAAAAAGTTGGCAAGTATGGTAATGACTTTCTATTAGGTAAAGATAATCACTTCCCTTGTTGCACCAATAAGAAATGAGATGTTGTGGATTCAGGTATTTTTATCCTAGTGTATAAGAAATGTGTTGTTTGGTTTTGTATTGTATACTCGAGATAAACAATATTAATATGAAACAGGCAATGCCTGAAAAGAGCGAAGCTAGCTAGTATGCCAATGTATAACATAAAAATATAGTGATAAACGTTTCGCCGTTTAATAACGAGAAAGTAATAATAACCGGAAACCAGAATGACTTTTCTGAAGATGCTATTTTTCAGAAACTAGTGAAATGCTTTGTAGTATGTAGATCTATGGTCAATATCAACATGCAAAGAATTTTATGAATTTGCAGGAATGTTTGTGAATTGGTTATCTCCATTGCTTTGTGCTGACTTTCAAAACCCAACATTTTTTTTTATTTTCTGTTTGGGGTTGGCCATTTGGAATTGTTGTCGCCCTTGGTTTTGCATAGTACAGTACGTGTGATCATTACCAGAGACATGTGTGATCATTACCAGAGACATGTGTGATCATTACCAGAGACATGTGTGATCATTACCAGAGACATGTGTGATCATTACCAGAGACATATGAATGATTTATTGCATATAATGTGTTTATATACCAGACATATATCTCTGTATATACCTAAAATGAGAGTTTTCTAAACAGCAGTTCAACTGTAGGTATATGGCCCCATGTAGTTGAAGGATCAAAGCATGACATTGAATACATGCCAATTATTTCCATTGCTTCCTTTCAACCATACTTTTATGTGAATGTCCAAATGAATTGCTGCTGCTTTCACTTCAGAAAGTGTAGCCCAACCATTATTGAATAGTGTACAATTTATGCGTCCTGTATGTGGAATTAGAAATTGATGTGTTTTGAACCAATTTTAATTTTTTTTTTAAATCTTCCCAGAAAATCCAGTTTTTATACATATCTGTACAGATGTGCTTTCTCAGTCTTTGAGAAAAATCACCATGTAATGATCATGTAATGATAAACATAAAATTGCATCACTTCAACACCAATGGTGAACATGTAAACTTGATTCACAGGGGCATGTCTAGTCTTCTATTTAAAAATAAATACATTTTGTAGCCAGAAATAGCTATATGTTAATTTATATAGGTATTTCTAGCTATTTTTTTAATATAAGACAAGACATGTCCCTGTGGTTGATTAGAGGAATAATTGTTAAGTTCCAATGTAGACAGAGCTATAACCAAGACACTGGACTGTTAATTGTCTTTGATTATTTCCCCTTATTAGCCTTGATACAAAGTAGAATAATCAGTGAGCTTAAATGAGTAATTTCAAATATGTAATACCCAAACCTGTATAGTAATTGAAACTATAAAGTGCAGTACAGTACAATACAGGTCTGACAATGTTATGTCTAGTTATAACCAGAAGTGGATCCAGGATGGATAAAAAATCTAGACAACAGTTACAATTCAGGATGTCAATCGATTTTATTTCCGATTAATATCACTATCAATATAACACTTGAGAAAGATGTAGTATTTTGTTGTTCATGGTGCAAATTCAGCAGCTCATATCTATGTAGTTGTTGTTCTAGCCTCTTTATTTCAGCTGCTGCTGACACAACTTCCAAAGCTGTATCTGAAAAAATACAATAGGTTTTTTTTTCTTCATATTTTCATTTAATGACAACACTCTTAAGCTAAAGCTTTCATTTTTTCTACATGTCCGGAGTATGCTTTACACTATCTCAACAAATAGGATGTATATATTCTATGTATGTGCTATTCCCACCCTATACATTAAGTCTTTTGACATGCTTGCTGTTTACTTTAGTTTATAGACAAGAAAATAGAAAACCTATGTACATACATTTAATTGGTAAATTAGAAAGCTCAGGATTCATATCAGGCAAGGTCATGGATGTTAGAATACTCAGGGGGTGGGGGTCGGATAAGATATGTTTACTGATGGTGGATAAGGTCATGGATTAATAACACTCGGGGATTAGAATAGACAGTTTCAAAATTTCACTTGTATTATATTGTAGTTACCGATGTTTATTATAGAGGAAGGAAAATCAAATGCATACAATTAGTCAAGCTGTCACATCATTATGTTTGACTGGTTTATAGATTCAAATGTGGTTTATTAAATATTTAGTTATAGAATATTTTCATTTTCACTCAATGCCAATATGATAATCAACAGGAAAGTGTTTCATTAAAAAATATCACATTATCATTAGATATCCCAAATATTAGTGCCAAATGGAGGCATTCCAGTAATATACACATTTCATGTGGCAGTACATTTAGTAATCTGTGAGGGGAAAATAAGGTTAAGTGTGAATCAGATGTAATTTTGCAACATTGATATTGTTGGTAACAGTAACATAGCTGGTAACTACAATGTAAACTTAATGTCTCTACCAACCTTATGTATATACTGTGTTCTATAGTAGAATTAGAAATACAGTAAGATTTGAGAGATTATCATTTTTAGCTCACCTGGACCGAAGGTCCGGTGAGCTTATGTCATGGCGCAGCGTCCGTCGTCCGTCCGTCCGTCCGTCAACATTTGCTTCAAATCGCTACTAGTCAAAAAGTTCATATTGGATTTTGACCAAATTTGGCCAGAAACATCCTTGGCAGAAGGGGAACAGATTGTGCATAAATGATGACTCTGACCCCCGAGGGGCCAAAAGGGCGGGGCCCAATAGGGGAAATAGTGGTAATTCCTTTAAATCGCTACTTGTCATAAAGTTATGAATGGATTTGAACCCAATTTGGTCAGAAACATCCTTGGGGGAAGGGGAACAGATTTTGCATGAATGGGGACTCTGACCCCCGAGGGGCCAAAAGGGCGGGGCCCAATAGCGGAAATAGTGGTAATTCCTTTAAATCGCTACTTGTCATAAAGTTATGAATGGATTTGAACCCAATTTGGTCAGAAACATCCTTGGGGGAAGGGGAACAGATTTTGCATAAATGGTTACTCTGACCCCCAAGGGTCCAAAGGGGCGGGGCCCAATAGGGGAAATAGATGAATTCCTTTAAATCGCTACTTGTCATAAAGTTATGAATGGATTTGAACCCAATTTGGTCAGAAACATCCTTTGGGGAAGGGGAACAGATTTTGCATAAATGGTGACTCTGACCCCCGAGGGGCCAAAGGGGCGGGGCCCCATATGGGAAATAGAGGTTATTCCTTTAAATCGCTGCTAGTCATAAATTTATGAATGGATTTGAACCCAATTTAGTAAGAAACATTCTTTGGGGAAGGGGAACAGATTTTGCATAAATGGTGACTCTGGGGCCAAAGGGGCGGGGCCTAATGGGGAAATAGAGGTAATTCCTTAAAATCGCTACTAGTTATAAAGTTATGAATGGATTTGAACCCAATTTGGTAAGAAACATTCTTGGGGGAAGGGGAACAGATTTTGCATAAATGGTGACTCTGACCCCCGAGGGGCAAAAGGGGCGGGGCCCCATATGGGAAATAGAGGTAATTCCTTTAAATCACTACTAGTCATAAAGTTATAAATGCATGTTGTAAACTCAGAGAGTCTGGACTTCATTATTTCTTTAAAGCAGTTGGGATCCCCACGCTATAACCATAAATAGCATTGTTTGAGGTTAACAAACAAAAGGAATTGAACATGAACATTATTTTGACATTTGGTCAAATCCAACCAGGTGAGCGATACAGGCCCTATGGGCCTCTTGTTTTAATATAAGGCTAGGCATGCCCCTGTGGTATAAGTTAACTGTAATAAAAGCATGCATACATGATGAGTGTGTTTCAAATGGTATCAGATAGCCCGAGTTTCCTCTGTCCCTAACACTACACCAGACATACAATGATACATATCAGACTGCAGTATAACGTTAGGCAAACCTTGCCACGAGAAAGTGAAAGTACACTGTTGGTGACTAAATACATGAAGACAAGATTCCAAACTTTCGCAGTAAATACATGTACTTCACATACATGTACTTCATTACACTAGTCTTACTGTACAGTACACAACGGTGACATTACCTTGTTGCTTCTACTTTCGTTTTGACATGCTTTTGTACGCCTTCACCCACCCCAAGCTCATTTTTATGTCGCTTTTACTTACGTTTTAGGTTCCATGAATTGTAGAATATACAACACCGCCCTCCAATCTATCAAGGTATCGGCCGTAACTGTTGCCAGTTCCCCACGAGCACGTTTTCACTATTTTCTGTTTACATAATTATTATGTATTCTCGCAGTGTTCAACTGAGGTCCGACAAGTTGACGGAGGAAATGGCGGACAATCGACCTTGCCATCTGATTGGCTAGATTTATATAGCAACCACGTTGCCTAGGAACGACATGGAGGGTGCAACATCTCGGTACATTTTCGGCAATCATCGGAAATATGCCGCGTGTTCCCAGTTCCGTCCTCGAAACCATAACTCGAGCTACATTTTATTCGCACACTATAACAGATATTTTTTACAAAAATAATTAGTCAGCATTATGAACACACCAACTGGATTTACGTAACGCTCGGCTTTTTATACAGTTTCTGCAGACAACTGGAGCGGGTTGCACACACGCTCACTTCCGGCAGAAAATTTTCAGGCTGTACCATCCCGTACGACGTTATGCGAAGCTGGACTAGAATACTGTACATACGTGCACGTTAACGGTAAAGAGCTTCGCTCGGGCAGCTTTGCTGCCCGAAGAGCTTCGCTCTTATAATAGTTCCAATACATTAGAAGGCTGTTGTGAGCTGAACTTATAACTGTTTTACTAATGATGGTCTGCCATTTCGGTGTGAACTGTCATTATTCAATTCTAGTCAATTATTGACACTCGCCAATTGTTGTTTATTTGACATTGTCTGGTAGATTATCTATCTACATGTGTGTTCTTGTCATATTGTACCTATTTGAGATTAAGGCATTCAGTAGTATTACTGTCTAGTAGCTACAAAGTACAATTGTATATCGGTTATGATGGCATGGAAGGTTGGATTAAGCAGTGAATATGACGTATTTTACATCACGATAATTGTTATGAAATGTATTAGCCAAACCTGCCAAGTCTCTGAAGTATAGTTACAATATTAATGTTCTTCTAATTGCCCGGTTATATAATTAAGCTTTAAGTAACAAATGTTGAGTTTAATTGGTTCATTACTAGTTCAAGAATGTAATTGTTATAATCTTGTTAATTTACCAGTCCATGTATTATCCAGTACATGTAGGACTGGTCCTTGTTCTCTGCATTAAAATGGTGACAATCAAAAAGACTAATGTCTGTTCTCCTTGCATTATAGGCCTAGAGGCAAAGACCACATGCCACGAGATCCACCGGTAAGTTAACATAATCACAGCAAAATATCACCTCAACAGCAAGCTCGTCACACTTGTTTCAACCGAATGTCACCTCAACGGCAAGCTCGTCACACTTGTTCCAACGAAAATGTCACCTCAACAGCAAGCTCGTCACACTTGTTTCAACTGAATGTCACTTCAACAGCAAGCTTGTCACACTTTTTTCAACCGAATGTCACCTCAACAGCAAGCTCGTCACACTTGTTTCAACCGAATGTCACTTCAACAGCAAGCTTGTCACACTTGTTTCAACTGAATGTCACTTCAACAGCAAGCTTGTCACACTTGTTTCAACCGAATGTCACCTCAACAGCAAGCTTGTCACACTTGTTTCAACTGAATGTCACCTCAACAGCAAGCTTGTCACACTTTTTTCAACCGAATGTCACCTCAACAGCAAGCTTGTCACACTTGTTTCAACCGAATGTCACCTCAACAGCAAGCTTGTCACACTTGTTTCAACCGAATGTCACTTCAACAGCAAGCTTGTCACACTTGTTTCAACCGAATGTCACTTCAACAGCAAGCTTGTCACACTTGTTTCAACCGAATGTCACTTCAACAGCAAGCTTGTCACACTTTTTTCAACCGAATGTCACCTCAACAGCAAGCTTGTCACACTTGTTTCAACTGAATGTCACCTCAACAGCAAACTCGTCATACTTGATCCAATCAAAGGTCACGTTCAAACTGAATGTCTTCTAAACAGCAGCCACATCAATCCTATTCCAACAAGTTGGTTATATATATCTCCTGTCGCTTCAATATTACAGCAGGGAGTGTTGTCCAATGTACTGTGTCTCCACCTTTAAATGACATACAGTACACCGATACATCATCAGGTACGACTACGTACAACTACGGTAAGTTATATTTGGGTGTTGTTCTTATCCCTAATATGGACCCCATATTGAAGATACGGATACCCTATAGTAATCAGTCTGTCAGTCGCGTCTGTCTGTCTGTATATCTGTCTGTCTGTCCGTCCACCCACAAATTTTACTCCTGGCTATAACTTTGGTATTTATAGACTGATTCACATGAAGCTTGGTTAATATCTTCACTTCACAAAAATGCACAATCTGGTAAAAAGTCAAGCTAAGAGGTCAATGTCACTGGGTTAAAGGTCAAGGTAATATTTTTGTAGCTTTACACTGATGAACATTTTGTTATGGCATATGAAGCAATGTTAGATTTTAATGAGTAGTCAACTGAATCAAGGTCAAGGTCAATAGTTAAAATTTCAAGGTCCAATTTGGTATATTTTCTCTGTTAATTTTTTTTGGTGACATTATGATGTAAAGTTAGTCGGAATTTAACATGAAATGAATAGATCAGCCGCAGCCAGCCCCCACTTCAATTTCTTTTAATTTTTCACCATGTGCATGTAAATTCATGAAATTAGATTATATTATAATCAAATAAATGAATATACAGTGATCGTCTCCATGTCCATGGTCCAGTGACCAGTTTTCTCCATGGTCCAGTGGTCGCAAGGCGAAGAGTCCGCAATGTAACAGCTGAAACTCTTGTTTGCTTGTTATATTTAAATCAACATTCTATTTGTTTCTGTTGATCTCTGTGTAAAAGCAGAGTATTTACATTGTGTGACAAAATCCTCAACTGGGGGATGTGGGAATTAATTGAGCTACATTATTGTACCTTTAGATAGCAAATAAAATGCCTATCATACATATATAGCTACTGTAGATCTTATGATGTATAAAATGTTCAAATTGTAACTAAACTTTATTAACTAAATGTTAGAGAAATGTATGATGTTTTCTAAACATCAACTGATGATTTCTCAATGATTGTTTTTAAGCAGGAAATAGAGTTTAGACTGGATTAGTCTTGCCTGCCTTAGTACCATTTCTCTCCAGTTAAAGCTATGCTGATGAATTTTTCGAGCAGAGAGGAGAGTAGAAAAACTACGGCAGATAATCCATTCTACAATTCCATTCATGTTGAGAGTGAAGGAAATTTAACAGACAAGATGAAATTTTTGTTTGTTTGTTATAATTTACTTTTTATTCAGTTTTTAGGTCACCTGAGACAAAGTCTCAAGTGAGCTAGTTTTTAATCGCCTTTTGTCTGTCGTCGTCCATCCGTAAACAATTTACATTTATAAATTCTTCTCCAAAACCACTGGACCAAATTCAATGGAATTTGGCAGGGAGCTTCATATGGCTGAAGGTGAACTAAAATTGTGAATTATATGGACCCCATCCCCCAGAGGCCTAAGGGACCACGGACGGGGCCAAAAAGGGTCAAATTGACTAAAATTTTAAAAATCTTCTTCTCTACTCTCAGATATAGTGGAATCAAACACTCTTCATAGATGGAAGGGTCTTAAGGTGCACCAAAATTGTGAATTTCATGACCCTGGGGTCTCATGTTTGCCCCCTGTGGTGGGTGTAAACTTTACACGGTTAACATAAATGGAAAGAAACCTAGTGGTCATGTTGTGTGGTTATATTTTGTGGTTAACTGAGTCGAAGCATTTTTCTTCAATATTTTTTTCATACAACAAAATTCTTCATTTTGTGTATAAACAGGCATATATAAAATATATTCAGGGATATTATAATCAACTTTACAAATAACTGCAGGGCTTTTATTTTTATGCTACATTTAATAACTGAATAAAACAAAATGTAATCCTTGGAGAGTGTTACAAACTGTAGTTTTGTAACCCTTGAAAATATTAGCCACATTATACCACTCGGTGATCTGCTGTTTAATTCGATCGGTTGAGTGTATATACGTAAGACAAGTAAGTCAGAGCTCCTGGGTTTGATCCCTATTGGAGGAAGAAATTTAAATGTAATGATCATGCAGTTTAGTTTCATAATAGTAAATACAAAAATAATGTGACTCAAATTTCTGTGAGTGAGAAGGCTCAAATTTCAACATAACACTGAGTGAGTTATGCTTAATTTGTTTTCAGCTGGACCAGTTATCAAGGGAGGATCTGACAAAATTTGTCAAGAAGCAGATGTTGATGCTGCAGAAAAGTAGAGGCAAGATTGATGGTGAATATGTTAAAAGCAATATGAATATTACAGAAAATATTGATATCTACATTACAGATAATGTCATTACAGAGGACCATATTAGATACGCTATAACATTATCATTGAACAACCTAAAAAACTTTTTGAAGTTATATAATCGGGTATTTTGTTTAATTGGTTAAAATTTCAAAAACCAAAACCATTTTCTCTTAAATCATGTTAAAAAATTAGTTTTATTGGGTTGGAAAAGTCGTATTTTTCGCTTATTCGAATAGAACAATCGGGACAAAAAATAGAAATGCTCCGATTTTCACGAAAGTCATCACATATTTCTTTAAGTTTTAGACATTTATCAACAAATAGGGTAATGATGCGCTCTAGCGGCTTCATTCCTTTAGGGATTTATCAAACTTCATACAATGATAAAGGATCATAACGTCTGGGACAAGTTTTAGGGGTTTTGAAGTTACTTACTATATTTATTGGGAGCCGATAGGGAACGTGTCGGGGCTTTTTCACTACTTTGGGAATGGGGCCTAATTGGCTAATTGGAATTGGGAAAAAATGCATGGCAATAGGAAAATTGGGGAAAATGGACATAATGGTAAAAATAATAAAAAAAAAACAAATATAGATCTATGCTATATTTATTTAGACTCTATGAGGATTTTCTCCTTTTATCAGGCCAGAATAACCAACAAAACGTAGATGGGATGGCACCATCGGTATTTTTAAAGACACAATTATTTTATAAATCATTCAATTGGGAATTTTAACTGGTCGGATTAGGAAAAATATCCAATTTTGCTATGGGGAATGGGGCGGAATTTCGGACCCAAAATGGCCTTTAAAAGCCCTGCATGTACTGCTATAGCTATACCCAGTATGTTTCATCGGGAACTTTTGATCTTTTGAATGCTGTAAAACATAATGTAAAGACAACTGCTTTTAGAGGTCTGTCTTCTTTATTGGTCCGAATCAAAGTGATACAAATTCAGTGTTTACAATCAATGACACATATCAAATGTACATAAAAGGAAATTAAAATAAAGATTCAACATCTAATGAGCTTCAATTGATTTTTACAAATTCAAAGGGAAACAACATAATAACTTAGAAAACTATTCGAAATAAGATTGATTACAAACAACTGACTTTCATAATTTGGGGAAAATTAGCAAAACATTCAAATATATGGTAGAACTCGTTTGACAGTAAGAGGGGTGATGAAGGATATTTTCACTATTAAAAATTGCTAACTTAAGTTAAATGTATAATCCGTTTCTGTGTTTTGTAATATTTTAAACATTTAATCTTGCTGAATATTGTCACTTATTACTATATTTCATTAAATGTACTTATCTGAAGTTGATTAAGTTTCATTACAGTAAACAAGAAAACTTCCGGTTTATAAAAGTTATTTCCGGTTTAGGAAAGTAACTTCCGGTTTATAAAAATAACTTCCGGGTTATGAAGTTTTAATTCCTGTTAACACATTAAATAGGAACAATAATTTATGTAGCATACTATTAGTGTTATCACTGAATAATACAGACTTGAATTATAAAACATTTGGTAATTAATAAGTTTTAAAACAAATGTATTGCCCTATGATTCTAAAAATTGATGAATAAGAAAATCACTGAAATTACAGAGGAGAAATTGATAATTTGTTAATCGAATAAAATAGGTATGAGTGAAGATAGTAAATTCGTAAAAGTTGTAATCAAATGTTAAGCAAATATTTAATTCGCCTAAGGAAAATCTACAAATTACAGTATTCTATAGTAAGTTAACCTGTATATTTCAATATGTGGGTATTTAAATTATAGATCAATCAGTATGTTATATATCAAATAATAATAGTAGCCATATTTCCAAATCAGGCCTTTTCTACATAGATATCTCTGATAAATATTAATCGTTCAACTATCTGGTAGTATCTATTTTCTATAACAGGGGAGACAACTTTAATTTATTTTTCTTAACAGAGGAGCTGTCTCATTATCCATAATTAGATATTATCAATTAATAATCTACTTATATAGTATCAACAGAGATGTTTGCCCACAGAGACAAAATCTAAATGCTCGATACATTTCATATTATATAAAACATCAGTAGATTAACAAAATTTAAAGTATATAAGCAGATAATAAACCTGAACAATAAACTTTAACCAGTGATGCGTCTTGTGCTCCTAGCGACAATGGAAAGAACTGTATCAATCAAGTTTACAATATTGACATTTATAACAACAGTTACCTGATTTATATAACATATATCCAACCTTCAGCATGTCTGTTACTTTAGAAAACACTTGAGATTTTCTGTCCCAGATTGTCAGTTATCTTGAACGCAGGAAACGCGTGCGCTGAACAACAAAGGGGAGTAACTAGCGTCACCCGCCTATGTTATTTGTCTGTTACGCCAGTAATTATAAAGTGGCCAAGTTTGCAATAATTACTAACTACTGGGAATATGATCCAAATATAGAAGATTCATATTTTAAATAACAAACATGCTTCCAGTGTAGGATTTAACAAATAATACACACAAGTCTTCATAATACATGTATTTAGACAAGATTTACAGGAAACAAACTAATTGAAATATGAATTAATTTCCTATTAAAAATCATACTTTTGAATATCATTAATAATAATTTTTTACATTAATTCAACATTTGAAACATTACAAATTATAACAATTGAACTTACAAAATATAAAAATATTGTGCTCACCTGTAAAACATAATGTAGAGACAACTGCTTTTAGAGGTCTGTCTTCTTTATTGGTCCGAATCAAAGTGACCAAGACAGTTGACCGAAACAGCATCTCCGGACAGGTGAGCATGCGCAATCGCATGGATAATTAAATAGTAAAACAAACAAATCCCTGAACCCGGGCGGACGGGCCCTTATACATTACATAACACGCTTACGTTAAAAGCAATTAGTCACCTTGGGATAATTATGTACAAAGATGTCAAAACCAGTGTCCGGTTTGGACATTAAGGCGAGTATTAGATAAAAGACCCGACATCATTAGCTCAACATATTTGAATTAGGGGTTCGAGCAATAAAATCTGTGGCATGGAAAGCTATTCTTTGTTCCATTTCTTAAGACACTAATTAGAGCGACTGATAAAATCTTTCACGACAGGAACTGGATAATATGCTGTGTTTGCTAAGAATATATGTAAACCAGTTTTTACAGTCTTGCAACCCTGTCCTGAATGTATAAAATTATTTACAATTTTTGAATTTCAAGATATCAAATATACAATAAAACACAGTTTTACATTATGAAATATGCTTGTAATTATAGTTATGTTTCTGAGCTAATCCTATACTCTATCCTGTCCTAACGTTCAAACACCAGAAATCTATTGAATCGTTGTAAATTGGTCACTTGTCTTATGATTTTTTAATGTAATTATAATGTTTCTGAATTGATACATGGATTTTAATCCAGTCAGAGTTGACAAAGAAAATGACTGAAATGGAAGCAAGCAAGTCATCAAGTGGGGATGATGCTGTGAAGGATAAAAAATCCAGGTTTGTGTTTTCTTCTTCAAACCTGGTAACAGATTTAAAACAGATGTTTTGTGTACTCATTAGATCAACTGGTTACAGGTAGATCTGTATGCTAACCAAATCATATAAGTATGTATGTACTCTTTTAACATTGACAGAATAAGGTGATTTAAATCACAATCCATGTCATGTAACATAGACAAAATACTTACATTAGACAAAATACAAGTATACCAAATCTGAAGGTTCTTTGATGCTCGACCACGCTTCCAGTGAATAAAAATTTAATAAAATATGAAAAATAGTTAATTTTGCTGGAAAGTAACGCATAGAATTTTTGAGATTACATGAGGTGATATATAAAGATAGTTTTTCATATATCAAAACGTTGAACATCAAACCTTTCTTCTCCAACATCAAAAAGTAGATATTGTAGACTATTATGGTAATGTTCGAATAACTAAAGGTGAAGATTAGGATAACCTTTCTTCTCCAACATCAAAAAGTAGATATTGTAGACTAGCATGGTAATGTTAGAATAACTAAAGGTGAAGATTAGGATAACCTTTCATATATTTTATATGTAGAGATAATTTTGGAGGATTTCAGATTTTATCCATATATCTTGACTGAAAATTTCATTAAAATATCTGGTATTCAGAATGCACTATTTAATATCATAAATAAAAGTAAAATTTAATCCATTTTTTTCTTCAAAACTTTGAAGTATTACAATGACCCAGTTGTCTCAGAATTATCCCTGCTCTGAAATGATGTAATGGGGTTCATCTAGGAGTTATCCCTTTTGACGTCACTAGGGGGCGCCCTTGTTTTAGTATTCACGTAAACATAAACAATATGGCGTATGATGGCTGGAAAGTTGAGCAGCTGAAGTTGGAATTAGCGTAGCATGGTGCGGTATTGCAGGGGAGGAAAGCAGATTTGATTGAAAGGAAAACTTTGATATTTTGTGCATATGAATATCTTTCATTATGTTAGCTATAGGTTTACTCATAAAAAGTGGAATAGGAAGTCAATGGCGAGAACGTGCTGTCAACACGACAGTGAAACAACTGGACATGTGATGTCGAGACCTGACACTAAAATCGTTAGATGATTCTCATAACACAAATAAATACAGTCTATCCATTGTTAGGTTAATTGACGTCGTAATTATTTTTGCGGGGATAAGAATAATGCGTAGGCCTGTAAGATCCTATCAGGGCACCTAGTAGGTACTAATGGGGCCTACTAGTTGACAAATTCTAATTCATCGAGTGGTCTATTGCATATTATACTTAGAATGTTTTATCTGGAAAACTATGCTGTCAAATTACATGTTTTTACATAATTGTAAGTCTCAAGTGTATTGCTGCATATCAATTTCAGGTTAGAGGCATATGACAGGAACCATAACTTAGGGACAATGTTGTGTTTTTACCAAGACCTGCTGCATTTCCTAATTCTTGGAATGGCACAGGTAGAAGGTCGATTGCATATTTTATTTAATTTAATTAAACATTGTTTGTCATATTTTTTACATGCATTTGCCTGGTTTGTAATTTACATTGAGAAGCCTGCATATTCAGTGTAAATATAAATACTTGTCCTTTGAATACATTCTGTATGATTATTACATTGATACAGTAACAAAGTGGTACAGTAACAAACACATGGCTTTATCTTTACAGGACATAACATGTAAAAATGTTTTGTAAAGTATTTGCAGCAAATGAATTAAATTGGATGAAACTAACATTTTATTTACCATCATCTCTTGAGTTTTAATCATCATTTACATTTTGATATATAATTTTGTTTGCACATATACCTAAACTATGAATTACATAAGAATTTTGTAGGTTAGTTTTTGTATGCAATATTGTAGAATGGCAGTAGACAACCAATGCCAGTCCGACATTCAGGCTATTTCCAAAGGGAGCTTGCTAATGGAATCAGTAAGGGTTGAGGCATGCAGCTTCAAAGCAGATCTTGATGGACATGTTGTGTTTCTGACTGGAACAGTTGCAGCGGCAATGAAGAAAATAGTAAGCTTACACAATTGCAATACACCGGACAAAAAACAAGAGGCCCATGGGGCATGTATCGCTCAACTGGTTGGATTTGATCTAATTTCAAAATGATGTTTATGTTCCTTTTGTTTGTTAACCTCAAACAATGCTATACACTGAACATCGTGTACTTAATACAGTGCCGTAAATGTGGGATTTAATATGTTTGCAGAACATCTAACAGCATCGAGAACGTTTTCACGGACACTTTGCTGATATCAGGCAAGAAAACAAATACAAACCAGTGTCATGGCATTTCACGAGTGTCAATCACAGCCAACAAGACATCAGTATTATAGGTTAAAAACTTAGCTAAAACGGAAGGGAACCTGAACATCAGGCTACGCACCGAGGAATCGTACATAGCCATTATGGAAACAACAGAACCCTCGAGCCTTAACATACGTCATTAACTATATTAAGTTTCTCCACAAACTTGTATATACATCCACTACGTAAACAGAACTCTATACGTTTTTGCAGGATATAAACTGTACATAATATCTAGATTGTCATTTTATGTAGTCTATAATTTTCCTGTCATTTATGTTCATATTGACACGTAATACGTGGTCTACGGGACTTTGATACACTATTTGCCTATAACCTTACAAACTGTGTATCTATTCTTAGTTGCCTGTATATTCACTGTACTTTATCTACTCCAAAATAATTATATATTACATTACATCATGTTGATATTGTTTTGCAACATCGATATTAAGTTCGCGCCAAAATCACTGATTGTTTATCAATGTACACACATTTTGTATTATGATGTCATCATTTTCTGATGTGTACACTCGTATCTAAGACATCACTTTTATGTATTATTGTTCTGATGGCGACTGTCTAACAGTCGAAACATGTAAACAACTGCAGGAATCAATTTTTGGAAGAAACACTATGTTGGACTCACTCTTGCTATACATGTACTTACTACTTGGATTTCATGTGAGACCTAGGCTATCCACTAGGATCCACGGCTATTTCATCAAGACCAGTACCGAATTCTACCTAGAGGGACGTTGTGTCTCCACCCCTCAATTACCTCTATTTCCCCTATTGGACCCCGCCCCTAAGGCCCCTTGGGGGTCAGAGTCACCATTGATGCAAAATCTGATCCCCTTCCGCCAATGATGTTTCTGACCAAATTTGGTCAAAATCCAATAAGAACTTTTTGACTAGTAGCAATTTGAAGCAAATGTTGAAGCACCTTCGGTCCAGGTGAGCTAAAAATCACATGATTTTAGCTCTTAAAACTATGCTTCATGACTTAAGATTTGCAACACTGTAATTTAGTCCAATGTGGTATGGTTTTTAGCTCACCTGCCTGAAGGGCAAGGGAGCTTATGCCGTGGTTTGGCGTCCGTCGTCCGTCCGGCGTCAACTTTTTATTTAACGAGTTATGTGCCACGGGGCCGATTTTGGGCCGATTATAGTACTACGTTGTGTGCCAGTGGGCCGATTTTAGGCCGATGCAGGACAGTAAAAAATGAACATATTATTTTCTTAATTTATTTATTACCGATTGATAGGGGAATATCTTAACTTCACATTGAAATAAATGTTGACGTCATATCATGATAAATGACGTCACTACAGGTAAATAATGACGTCATTAGTGCAAAGCCTTGAACAAGGTCACGACGTTGTTGAAGGGAACGTCATTTTTACAACATGGTACATCAGCGTTTTCGGGTTTTATTTTCTGGGCCAAACAATCACCTCTATTTTATATTAAACAGCCGATTAACATCTTGGGTTTCTTTTTCTGAATCAGATTACATTTCATTTTTCCTGTGAGTTGTATTTGGTAATTAGGCTAGTTCAACGGACGAAAGTTATTTCTGTCTTATAACATTGTGTTCATCATTACATAATACACATTATATGCCTACATGTAGATCGATGATCTCCTTGAAATCAGTTTATTATAAACTACCAAGTGTAAATATTATTCATATAATGTCGTTTCGGTATTTATATTTAGGAAAGTCATTTTCTAATAACCAATGAAAAAAACCCCCAATATTATGGAATAGGCCACAATTTTCCGGAGCGGGCACCATGCAGATAAATCTGTTGGTAGTATGAAAATGGTTAGTGGAAATTATCCCACCCATTGCCTCAAAACTAAATTAAAAAATAATGTGATGAATTGTCTAAGATAAGGTATAAGAAAACATGAATAACTAAATTTGCTGCATGTGCAAAGACGATGTTTAGGAATGTGTGAAACTGTACATTTATTTACCATATATACAAAGATAAAGTTTAAGGATGTACAAAGTTAGTGTTAAATGATATGTGAATCACTCTACTGTATAGATATGTCCTCTTGTTCCACACAAAGTGTGGCTGAGTGAAATAAAATCATTGAAATCATTGACATCTAATATGTTACGATATCGAGATTCGTTACACATTCTTCCGTTCTAATAGATTGGATAAGAACTGAATCAACCACGAGAGTTTGTATGAAACAGCATTCAGATTTAATGGATGATATGATGTCACATTTAATTATACATATTTATGTAATGTTATACCCAATACATATAAATTTAGATCCTTTATTGGAAAATAAACTAAAATAAATCAAAGTTCCAAGGAGGACACTGCGCAAGAACATTTGTAGAACCGCTCTTGACAAAACTACCTCATTGTAGTCTGCCAAAGACATCCAGTAAGACATGTACAGCCCACATTATAGTGACAACGGATACCAGTCGCCCTACCCTAACATGTACATGTACCATCAGTACAGACTCTGGTTTGTCCCACCAGAGAAAAGCAATAAGCCATACCGGCCGAGCAGTGGCAAGTAAAGTAGATGACAATGTAATCATTACTGTTTCTGTAATATTGACCGGGGATGGAGAAACTGTATAGCTTTTATGCACGACTATATGTAACCAAAATGCATGTGACATTATATACTTTAGCAACCTTTTACTAAAACACAAGATGTTACATTTTATGTCGGAAAAGTTATAGAATTTTAAACAGAGCAACGATAGTTTCGGCAGAGTTGTGATAACTAAACTCCAAATTGTGTTTCTTGTTTGACAGCTGTACCATAATACTGACATACAAAATGTACACTGCCATCTAAAAAAAAATAATAAAATTCACATTTTCTATGCAAGCGCATGTGGCACACATTAACATTAGCTTGTCCTACCATGGTACATGTACATACTGTCGATTCAAACACAGGGACTTGAGAACTTGTTACAGTGTACATGTAATTGGACCTTCTCTTGTGTGTATAGCACATTTTCAGACGTTTTTGTTAAGTATGTGTCTTCTTTTGTTTTTGTTTTTTGTTGTTGTTGTTGTTTTTGGTTTTGTTTGGGGGTTTTTTCGGTTTTTTTTTGGGGGGGGGGGGGGGGGGGCTAGATATTAAAACTGGGTAAAAATGACAGCCCCATTATAATGTACACCAGCGGTGTCATTTTTACCGAAAGTATATTTTGCTATACATACTAGGATTGATTGCTCTGATCTACAATTTGAAATTTGAGAGAGTTTTAACGACAGCATTGCAAGTCTGAAATTCTATTTGAGTCTATTTGTATATACAAAATTTTGAACTATCCGAAAATTATTGGTCTGTATCACAAGGTGTGAATAACTGTAAGCACTTTTTTTCTTATTTTAAACTGATCCTGAGTGTACCAATATACACGTATACCTAATTTTTTACATGTTTAGTTTTTTTATGTCATTTTTGTCTCTTGCCCATTTTGCTCGTATTTTTAATCACATTTGTTGGCCCTTATGACGTTTACAGTGTCGATGGTCCGTTACACACTTTAATTAACTAACTAGGGGATTTTGATTTTCTTGAAGACTGTAACAAATTCTCAGGTCCCTGTTTGTGGTTCAAATACGATCATACATATTTCACGTACTCACATACCCGGCGGTTTACTGTTACAGTTGCCGTATACATGACATACTACCGTTTTATGTCACTACACAAGCCAAGGGTGTCATATTGTAACCCTTGCCTAGTGAGTTGCCCACAATGGTGACAATCATTTTAGTACACGACAGGTCGCTTTTTCCTTTTTAATGCCCCTATGGCATAACATTTATAGAGGTCGCAGTGACCTTGTTAATTTAAATCATGTCTCCTTGTTTTGTGCTCGTCTCCCAAGCTTTATATCCGCTTTTTAAATATTGACCGAGATATTTTACCGGACGAAAACTTTGTTATCTTGGACAGATGATCATATGGCCAGATTTGAATAATTTATGTGAACAAGTTGATAGGGGTGCTATAGACTAAAAAAAAAGATTTTTCATATAGTAAGACACACTGTTGAACTCGGTTTTTATAGCTCATGAATAAACCGACGTAAACCATTTGATTTGATTTTAAATCACGTATCCACCATATCCACCTGATCTGTTACTGGTAGTACAAACATCCACTATAAACACCATATACGTTCCCGGGATACAAATTAATAGTGATCAACTTTGATTTAATGAATCCTGACTCTGTCAAAATCCCATGGGAAGAGGTCAATTTATTGTAATTATTTATTACACAAACGTAGAAAATAAGAAATAAGCTCGCGTTTGTATACAAACTATGGCTTCCTTGTCCATAACACAGACGGAGACGGTGGAACTTGCTTCGCTATTAATCTATTCACAGATATAAACCTCAGTTTGTGCACGTGTGTTAACATTTCAAAATATATACAACTTTATTTGAACAATTCATCCGTAATTAAGATATTTCAAATAATCCGTACTGTTTCAATGTTACATGTCTCAACCATTAGTAAAGTACAGCTGTAAAGAAAGAAAGAAAGAAAGAAAGAAAGAAAGAAAGGTATCTCAATTTCAAAATGAAAAATACACAGATTAGCAGAACACAGTCATCATTTTATCCGGAGATCATGATAGGTTGTGTATTAAAGTAGAAATAACTTATTCTAGTCAAATAGATGTATGTAGAGGCGGAGCTTACCGATAGTAAATACTGTAATTGATATTTTCATTACACCCTGTAATAATTATTGTTGTTTTGCTAGGTACAGATTATCTTTATCGAAATGGTACATTGATTTTTGCCTGAAAATATCGGTTTCTAGAAAAAGCAAAGAAATAGGCCTATCGTATGCTATGGAACGGAATATTGGAGTTTACTTGGGCCTGGCCTATTGGTCGTCAGGTTGCTAAAAAGGTGATCGGGCTGTATCCGATAATTTGTGTAAAGTAAGTGTACATACACATTTAGATGATTTTTTCTTCAAGTATACTATTAAATCATAAATGAGTAGACCGCATTTTTTACTATTCCTGTTTATGATCATGGCTTTTTTGTAATGCTCTTTTCTGACAATACAAAACACTATCATACATTTGATATATACGTACGTATGTTCACATTTTGCTTAATAATTTGAAACGCCATTCACTGGAATATTCAATAGAATACATGCTAAAATTAAGATGTGGTTGGCACGCTAAAATGCTAGAGCTACAGTCGATCTTATGATTGCCCAAGAAACGTCGTCAGAAATTGACGTTGAAAATACGTAGAAAATTTGCGTCCGATAGGATTCCTGACGTCAAACATCACCAGCGTAAGGGCGATCTTTGCTTGACGTCAAGTGAAGACGTCATAATTACGGTGACGTTGGCACCTTTGAAATTCGGGATGGCAGCGAAAGGGTTAAACAACTTCTTCTCAATAACCAAAAGGCCCAGGGACTTGATAGTATGCCTGTAGCATGCTGGGGTTAAGGGCTACAAAGTTTGTTCAAAGAAATGACTTTGACCTTCATTCAAGGTCACAGAGGTGAAACAGGCTATAACCTTCAAACAACTTCTTCTCAATAACCAAGAGGCCCAGATACTTGATTGGGCCTGTAGCATGCTGGGATGAAGAGCTACCAAGTTTGTTCAAAGAAATGACCTTGACCTTCATTCGAAGTCACATGGATCAAAACGGCAATAATCTTCCAACAACTTTTTCTCAATAACCAAGAGGTCCAGGGACTTGATATTGCACCTGTGGCATACTGAGGTGAAGGGCTACCGAGTTTCTTCAAATAAATGACCTTGACCTTCATTCAAGGTCACATGGGTCAAATAGGTCATAATCTCCAAACAACTTCTTCTCAATAACCAAGAGGCCCAGGAACTTGATATTGGGCATGTAGCATGCTAGGGTGAAGGGCTACCGAGTTTGTTCTAAAAAATGCCCTTGACCTTCATTCAAGGTCACATAGGTCAAAAAAGCTATAATATTTCAACAACTTCTTCAAAATAACCAAGGCCCAGGGACTTGCTATTAGACCGGTAGCATGCCGTGTTGAACGGCTACTAGGTTTGTTCTAAGAAATGACCTGGAACTTCATTCATGGTCATAGGGGTATAATCTACTTCAATCTGTAAACAATAATTTAGCGATAGCCAACAGTCTCTGAAACCTGATATTAGGCAAATATAATGCTGGAATGAAGGACAGGAAAATGTATTGATATGAAAAAGCAAACACAACTTACAACTAGACTTGGAGAAAATGGTGAAATAGATACTGATTGCAAATTTCCAGCTGGCAAAGGTCCATATCATGTGGGACATGCAAGCATGTCACAGCTATTCTCCTTGTGCCTTTAAAGTTTATTGAAACTGGTAGGCTTGCTATTCCGGGAAGTTACACAGACCATCTACAAACTTTTCACAAACTGAAGAATAATTATCAGGGCAATTACATAAGAAGTGTTCGTTCAATTTGCTTGTGTTTTTTTTAACAGAAATAATTAAACCAGTGGCAGATGGACATTACTGTATTCAATATTGAACTTCACCAATGAAAACTGAAAAGTAACAAACATTGATCTGTTTTGACTGTCACAGGTTCACCAGTAAAGGCTGAGGATATTGAATCCAACTTCGACATCATCATGGATGATCCAAGACCTGAGAGGTTCAAAGGCAATAATGGATTTAATTCATTTGTATGGAGCCAAGTGATCAACTATTGTCCAGTATCATCCAGGGACCTCGCATTTAGGTAAAATGATCAACACTAATCATTGAAGTGCATTGTTGTGTAATAGGAGTGGAAAAATGCACGACCAGACCAGGGTTCGAACCCGGGACCTCCGAACACTAGCCAGATCCTTTACCGATTGAGCTACCTGGTCACCGACGATAGACCCGATCCAGTTCCGCTACACTCTTCCCTCCCTTTTTTTTAAGTCTTCGACCCCGAAGACTTCATACCTCACAACCCAGGTTCGGGTATCCCCTTGTCAAGTACATGTATCCACCTCACTTAAAACAAGGTTTGGTCACGGCACCAAATGTAATAGGAGTGGAAAACTGCATGACCAGACCAGGGTTCGAACACGGGACCTCCAAACACTAGCCGGATGCTCTACCGATTGAGCTACCTGGTCACCGACGATCAACCCGATCCAGTTCAGCTACTGTTGTAGTGAAATCTATGTAACATTGGTAAAAATATGACATCTTTAATTCCTCTTAGCAGCCATAAATTACCATTATTATAAGTTATCAAGTATCACTATACAATAATGTCAAGCATGTGTTTAATGCAGCAATTCATGAAATGTAGGAAAATTGCCCACTATTGCCAAATGTTCTTAGCCGTTCCTTTTCGAGTACTTCATGTTCCCTAGGATCAGAAAGCCTCATTGTCAGCATTGCCACTGTATAATGGAATGATACTGCATAGCCGGAACAACAAGGCCACTGTAATCATAGCCGGAACAACAAGGCCTCTGTAATCATAGCCGGAACAACAAGGCCTCTGTAATCATAGCCGGAACAACAAGGCCACTGTAATCATAGCCGGAACAACAAGGCCACTGTAATCATAGCCGGAACAACAAGGCCTCTGTAATCATAGCCGGAACAACAAGGCCTCTGTAATCATAGCCGGAACAACAAGGCCACTGTAATCATAGCCGGAACAACAAGGCCTCTGTAATCATAGCCGGAACAACAAGGCCTCTGTAATCATAGCCGGAACAACAAGGCCACTGTAATCATAGCCGGAACAACAAGGCCTCTGTAATCATAGCCGGAACAACAAGGCCTCTGTAATCATAGCCGGAACAACAAGGCCACTGTAATCATAGGTGTAACAACAAGGCCACTTTAATCATAGGTGTAACAACAAGGCCACTGTAATCATAGCCGGAACAACAAGGCCACTGTAATCATAGCCGGAACAACAAGGCCACTGTAATCATAGCCCGAACAACAAGGCCACTGTAATCATAGCCGGAACAACAAGGCCTCTGTAATCATAGCCGGAACAACAAGGCCTCTGTAATCATAGGTGTAACAACAAGGCCACTGTAATCATAGCCGGAACAACAAGGCCACTGTAATCATAGCCGGAACAACAAGGCCACTGTAATCATAGCCGGAACAACAAGGTCACTTTAATCATAGCCGGAACAACAAGGTCACTTTAATCATAGCCGGAACAACAAGGCCACTGTAATCATAGCCGGAACAACAAGGCCTCTGTAATCATAGCCGGAACAACAAGGCCACTGTAATCATAGCCGGAACAACAAGGCCACTGTAATCATAGCCGGAACAACAAGGCCACTGTAATCATAGCCGGAACAACAAGGCCACTGTAATCATAGGTGTAACAACAAGGCCACTGTAATCATAGGTGTAACAACAAGGCCACTGTAATCATAGCCGGAACAACAAGGCCTCTGTAATCATAGCCGGAACAACAAGGCCACTTTAATCATAGCCGGAACAACAAGGCCTCTGTAATCATAGCCGGAACAACAAGGCCTCTGTAATCATATCCGGAACAACAAGGCCTCTGTAATCATAGCCGGAACAACAAGGCCACTGTAATCATAGCCGGAACAACAAGGCCTCTGTAATCATAGCCGGAACAACAAGGCCTCTGTAATCATAGCCAGAACAACAAGGCCTCTGTAATCATAGCCGGAACAACAAGGCCACTGTAATCATAGCCGGAACAACAAGGCCACTGTAATCATAGCCGGACAACAAGGCCATTGTAATCATAGCCGGAACAACAAGGCCACTCTAATCATAGCCGGAACAACAAGGTCACTGTGATCCAGAAGGTCTACTCTTCCCTTGTAATCAGATAACATACAGACAATGAGGTTTGCAGTATTAATTGTTGAAGTAGAAATATAAATGTAGGCCAAATTATACATATGTATATATTTAACAATAACAAAATACTGTTATAGTTAATTAATTTGAATGTAATTATATGTACTGCAGAAAATTCATTTGAAATATACATACACTTTTATGTAACAATTTATATGACTTACCTTTGATTTGTTATATTTGTGCATTATAGTTTTCATTTATTATTCATTTCAGATTTCTTTCGTGTCATAATGCATTTATTTCTTTTCAATTTTATTCAGTTTTAATTATTTGTTTTTATGAGAATCTATGGTTCGTTGGTAGAACTGGCAATATGTCACCAGGTTCAACTCCTGGGAACCATTTTATAAAGCATATAAGACAAACAATTATAATTGAAAGAAATAATTCCATTTAATTGGCGAGACGCCACATGTCTTCATATGGTGAATCCAGCTCTGAAAGTGAATGTCAACGGTACAACCCTTGCACAGATCATGACAATTCAAGAGTAAAGAGGTAGCACACCACAGTAAGACAGCCTGGCCATGGGCGATTTCTTTGTTAAGCAAATAACTCCTGTATTATGATATGCATAAAAAATGAAAAAATAAATGTAAACTATAATTGGTATATTCAGTATGAAGTAGTACATACAGGCTTCACATTTGTTAAAACAAAAATCAATAAATTGGTTCCGATTTTAAATATCCGGATTCTCCGAACATGTGTTTACACAGGAAATTTAGTTTTGCCTACAGCGCAAAATGGAAGCCCACAGAAAAGGTAAGATAGCGGAAAAACTTAATTTACAACATATGTCCAAACAAGATTAATTCTGTCTTTGGGATAGAGATATTTAATTTTAAATAGGTTTCAGAAAAAAAATTGTGTAGAGAATTGTGCTATTTTGGGTCAAATATCATAATATTTTGCAATTTTTGAGAATTTTTTAAGCTGTTACCATGGTATTCACAGCTCTAAAAATCACAGAAAATATCAGTTTACTTATCCTTCAGAGCTCTATTAAAATTGCAAATGTTGTACAGATTTCAAATATATATACTTTATTAGAGGTTATATGTAAGGTTCACTGGCAATGTTTACATATCTAAAACATGTGCCATATTTTTCAGAATTTGGCATTTTTACTGTACACTGCTAAGGGCTGAAAAATGTTATTTTTTGGAAATTGTGCTTAATTATGCTTGATTAAGCTTCATTTTATTCATTATTGCTCAAAAATGCATAAAAACAATCTAAAACTTGTTTATTATCTGGCTTGTCATATTAGAGGAATCAAGGGAGGTAACTCGCATATCTACCCATTTTAAGGGTGGGTTAATTAAGCATAATGTTAATGAGTCAGTGTAAATTGAAAAGATATTCTATGTTTTATAACAAACCCAAAATAACTTATTGGGTATCTTACAAACCATATAGACTGACTTCTGGTTTGTTTTACCTGATTTATTACCCCGTATCCATGGAAACTATTAGAGTAAGTGTTATTTTTTGAAATATTTGGTGAAACCATTATTTTCAGTTTATTTATACAATGGTAAGCATGTAATTTCAATGGCTTGAGTGTACGGTTGATACAATATTGTCAATTATTGTCATTTCCTTCGGTAAAGCAGAAAAAATAGCATTTTCTGCATAAAATGGGATCAGCGGACACTTTCATATGATCATTGGTACATATCTGAATTACCGGGGTGGAAACAGATGACTGTGATGTCATAGGCATGACATTTTGAAATCTTGGATGTCATGTCATGATTTCTAAGTTAGAATATTGCATGTGTTGCTAAGCTGAGGTTTGGAAAGGAATTTGGTTATTTATTATGACACCATTGAGTATTTATGACGTCATAGATACCATATGATGACGTCATAGTTACTGATGACGTCATGGTAACTATGACGTCATATTACAAGGCTAAATTTGATAGTTGTACAGTATGTTTTGCTTGATTACATGCACAGAGACTCAAAGTACCACATTCAACTCAAAACACAACTTTATTCAGAGATATACAGAATTATGGGAGTTTTCATCTTTAAAATTACCTCCCCTTATTACAGGATTGGGAGAAAAAGTTGTCAAAATACACCTCTCAGGGAAATCAGCAATACTCGGTGACTATTAAAGATACACAGTAACCCGATATGTCATTTTGTTCGTCTGAACATATTCTAGACTTTCATGGGGTTTTTAGTAAAATTAGAATTTAAAAAAGTGATGTATAAGGTAGCAAACCACAGTAAGACAGCCTGGCCATAGGCGATTTCTTTGTTAAGCAAATAACTCCTGTATTATGATATGCATAAAAAATGAAAAAATAAATGTAAACTATAATTGGTATATTCAGTATGAAGTAGTACATACAGGCTTCACATTTATTAAAACAAAAATCAATAAATTGGTTCCAGATTTTAAATATCCGGATTCTCCGAACATGTGTTTACACAGGAAATTTAGTTTTGCCTACAGCGCAAAATGGAAGCCCACAGAAAAGGTAAGATAGCGGAAGAACTTAATTTACAACATATGTCCAAACAAGATTAATTCTGTCTTTGGGATAGAGATCTTTAATTTTAAATAGGTTTCAGAAAAAAAATTGTGTAGAGAATTGTGCTATTTTGGGTCAAATATCATAATATTTTGCAATTTTTGAGAATTTTTTAAGCTGTTACCATGGTATTCACGGCTCTAAAAATCACAGAAAATATCAGTTTACTTATCCTTCAGAAATCTATTAAAATTGCAAATGTTGTACAGATTTCAAATATATATACTTTATTAGAGGTTATATGTAAGGTTAACTGGCAATGTTTACATATCTAAAACAAGTGCCATATTTTTCAGAATTTGGCATTTTTACTGTACACAGTGCTACCTATATATAAATGATAAAACAAATTACATAGTATACTTGTGACATTTGTTGATATTTGGTAATCTAGTTTTCACATTTATAGATATGTTCGGACGATCAGGGTTAAGTTACCAACGACTGGGTCTTTGTATTGCAAAACCTTTTCAAGATCCTTTATGGAAGCTGGAGTAAGTGTTACTGCAGGGTGAGGGATGTCATCATACAGACAGGTTAATTCCCCTAGCCTCTTAAAGCTTGGACGAAACTCATCACCCCTGTTAACAAAATCTTTGAATCATTAGATCTATTGTAGGGTATATTCTATTACTATCTCTGATTAATACATATTACATAGTCTGTCATTTGAGTTGCAAACCCCTTCTGTGACAAAATCTTCAATAAGTCGTATGTACAGTATATATACTATACCGTAGAAATAGAATTGAACTAGTTAGATACAAAGTTGGTACATATCACTGAAGTCATACACATTTCAATATACTCCAGAATGTTATGTGAATATTCTTTTCTCATTGAATTATACATGTACACTAATATAATATATGGCAGCATTAAATGCAATTGAATTCTATTTTGATGATAAACAAAACCAGTTCATATTCTAGAGTTAAATGAATGAAATCTACTGCAAATAGTAAATAATTGGATGTAAAATATTACAGACCAATTTCTTATTTAACCATATACATTTACTAATACAGCTAGAACACATTTTGATTTTCTTTTTATGTCCCAAATGACTTCCGGGACTCGAACCCGGTGGGAAATGAATACCAAACCAAAAAAGTCACCAATTCGAAACACAAACTAAAAGAAAATCAAAATGGTTGATAAGCAAGAGAATTAAGGCAAAGCAAATGCTTAAAAAAATATATTGACACACGGTTGGAATATGTAAATGAATGCTTAATTCCCTGTATTTCTTGTTTTCTAAATCCTCCAAATGCGTATTTAAAATTGTGAAATCTCCCCTTGCTACCTCGTTTAGACTAACACCTTTCAAAAGATGCACATCTCCCTCGAGTAGGTCGCTGTCGTCTACAGAGGCAGTTATGTATCTTCCACCACTGCCATGGATGTTCAAGAAGCATGCAGAGACACCTTTCTTCTGTAACTCCATGACCAGATCCTCCATCAGTGAAGTGAGTGGGGAAATCACCAAAACGATCATAGGTGTCTCCTGGTCATGCTTCATTTGAAACATCCATGGCAGCAGCTGGTAGTCTAGATAAGACTCTTACCATACCCAGTTGGTAATACGGATATAACGTCCTTTCCTATGTAAAGATGTCTTAGCGATTCTGTTTGCTTTTCAATTTAACATCAATCCCCAATGCCCGCTTCACTACCTCTACTGCCTGACTGAAGTCCGACATATGGCCTCGGATCACAATTATACTTCCGGGTCGTTGATGGAAATTTCAGGACTGTCGCTAAATATTTTTTCCTGACTTCGCTGTTACAGCTATGGGCATAATTTTAGCATAGATTTATGGTGCAATAATTCATCTAGTGATAGAATTTTGTTTTGTCACCATTTCCATGTTTGTTTGTGTGGCAGGACACAGGGAGTTATAAGGCTTGAGTAGTAATATTTTGTGATTTTCCGGATTTTCCCACAATATAGTGGGGTGGTTACAATTAAATATAAATATCTTTCTTAAATGCCAGTCATGAGGTACTTTCCAGCTCACTGTAGGTTCAGCTTGAATAGTTCTGCAACGTGATTTGAAAACCAGATTTTTTGCAAAATTCTGAAATACTTTAATTTCGATTTTTCTTTGGTTAAACAAAAAGGGAAATTAATTGTGGTCTGAGGCCTATATTGTGGACTGGAATATCTGCAATAGTTTTTCTACTCTCCGCAAGGCTGCGCTTCGAAAATACAAATTCATGAGTGCAGCCTAGCGGAGAGAAATGGTACTTAGCCAGGTAATCCAGCCTAGCTATAATTTGCCGACATTAGCATTGCCATCCATCGGTTCTCTACCATGCAAAACATTTTCCGGCGAAGCTAATAGTCAGCAAATCTGCAAATCACTCCACCATATATATCCGGGTTGTTTTTCCAAGCTTGCTGGAAAGGCCCGAGGTTATCCGATTGAATAACAACAAGTTACAAAGTTATGAGTGACGTACAAATGTACTTTTCTATCAACACATCTGGTAATAAATAATATATAATGTATGACACGATAAAATCAACATTCTCATACAATATCACAGCCAATAGCTAAAGTTTATAAATTTGAGTGTTTGACTCGACAGCCTTGCTTTTCAAACTTTTGAGAAGTATGTACTAATCAGTCGATCTATTGATAATCACAAAGTACAGCAGAAGTGGTACTACAGTATGGTGTTGTAAAAATCACATCTGTCAATGTATTTAATCAAATGGCATGCTCTGTTTGTATCATAAAGATGCACAAATGATGAAATCATGAAGATGCACACTTCTTTTCAATCACTAGCCCAGGCCATGACTAGTAGTCTGACATAAAAAAAATCTACTCGCCTAAATGTGAAATCTACTAGTCCACCAATTATTGGAAAATAAGAATTACGCGTTATTATATATTGCCTGTCCTGCTTTGTCAATATATCAAGCATTTTACATGGGTACTCAAGGATATATTTGAGGAAACTAAAGAAATTTATTTATTTTCTTTTAAGTCCAGATACTTTTTTTTACCCCAAAATACAATCAAAGTACTGAAAGTACTGTAGGAGGCGTTAGTCAGATGTAAAAGGAGATATTTGAAATAAAGCAAGAATACAAATTAAACTGATATCAACATGACTAAACATTTCCACTTAAGTGTGTCAAACCAACCGGACATAATGGTTTTTACAGTCGTGATGAATGTAATGGTTTAGACTCTTCCGATGTACATAATGGTTTTAACCATCTTAAAAGTTTCAACCCTACTTCTAAAAGTAGTTAAACATTTCTTATTTCAATCAAACCTTTACTTAAGAAGTCAAACATTTTAATTTTTTTCAAATAAACTTCTACTTAGGTACATGTCATTAACATTCATACTTTAAAGGGACATCACGGTAAAAACATTGTGATTTTCATTGAATGTACGTGTTCTGTTCCTAATTTCCAGTTATATTTCTGTGTTATCCCAATATTCTCAGTCGATTCCTATGTCCAGCTTGACCACTCGAATTAGTTGGGGAAACCCCTCTCAATATAGCGCGGAAACTATTTTTAAATCATCACGTGACTGTATTGA
>NW_022982713.1:0-31354 GCF_902652985.1 Pecten maximus
TGATACCATGAAACACTTTATTGCAACCTCTTCTTGTGTGTTTATGGTATGCTTGGCTAACTAACTAATGAAAGAAATCTTCCAGAATTTGTAACACAGGTAGGAATATTGAAACAAGGCTATAATAGGGGGATTGATTAATTGATACTATTGTAGGATTTGAGTAGGTTAGATTTATTGTTTCTATATTATTAAGATATTTATCATGAAAAAGAGGAAGAGAAATGTGGTATATGAATTGTTTACCTGATAATGTTAAGCTTCAATAGTTCAGTAGAATTGAAGACATAGAAACCATGTCTACTGAATTATATATTTCTCTGTGGTTATTTTACAGATGATCTCTACAACAAATATGTGTTCCTGGAGCACTTATTAAACAGAGACTTCATTTTCCATCCTGGTCATACAAAGCTGGCAAGTGTTTTCTCCAAATTTGTATATATCAAAAAGTTTCCGCAAGATTTATCTATAATACAAATTAAATAGAAGCAAACATTATGTTATGTTTCATTTTAGCAGAATATTACTTACATGTATATAATTGTAATATCAGCTTTATAATGTAAAGTTGAAGTGAATTATGGAGCTAGTTATTGGTAAAAATGAAGTAAATGCTTTTCATTTTTGATTTTTATTATTTTAATGTTTTTGTTTGTAGGACTTTGAACACTCCCTCCTAACCCTCACACACAACTGTGGTGTTGTGATCAAAGACGATGCTATTCTAATAAAATCTTCCACCAACAAGTACACAACATTCTTCAGCCAGATGTTTGAGCCATTCCTGCTCGGATACTGGGTATGTTTTTAAATTAAAGACTGTTTTATGAATGTGTCATCGAATATTAGAGGATGTTCATTAAAAAAAAATGAAGTTTCTACCCATGTGTATGATATATATTAAAGCCCCATACCCCCAAAGAAATATATAAAAATATTTACATTTTGACCTCTTAATAGTTTTCCAACTTAATATATGCCTAACAAATTATCGCTAATCAAAAACTGGAGGAAAATGTGTATTTATGAGAATATTTGGGAAATTCCCAAAAATAATAACTAGGTCCAGCGTACTAAGTTTCTATGCAAATTAATCCAACAATGCAATGGGTGGGTTATCAGTCAACACAAAATGACAGAACGCCGAAAGCGTGGGCCTGCCAAAACACAGACAGATTCTGCCAAAAAGAAACGTTAATAGGACTGTAATTGGCAAACCCCCAGGATTTTTTTAGGAAAAGAATTGATTCGTTGGAACTTAGCAAGAGAAGAAAAAGAAATAGACTTGAATTCCGATTTTGTCAGACGTCTTTTGGATTGCTGGTTAGCTTTTTCCATCTTCCTCAAACATTGGCAACTTCACCGATCTGAATTTTATCAATGTTTTATTGTATGCATATTACTATATTTTCAACTTAAGTATCTAGCTGTATGTTTGTTTATATTGGTCAGTTATTTCGAGAATATAATTTAACTAGTATATGATAATATCTGTTTTCTTCTCACTTAAAAAGAATTTTTCTAATGCAATCTTTTTAGATCATGTGCCGGTGTCTTTTATCATTACACACTGATGTTCATGGTAAACCTAAGGCCAAGACTCCCAAAGTAATCGCTAAGGAGGCCCAGATGTTGAGCGCCAGACTTCTGAGGGAAGGGGCTGTCAAACACTTAGAGGTTCTCTCCCTTGATATCCTTAACAACGGGCTCCATGCCCTCTTCCACATGAACGCAGTGTCAAAGGAGAAGAGGTATGTTGAAAAATATTAGTCATGTAAAAGAGAGCCTGAGATACTGGTTCACAAATGAATCCAATGACTTAACTGTGTTGGGGGTAATTTACATTAAGTGACCATGTCATGTATTGCAGTGAAAATATATCAAGACAATAATACAAAATAGTGTGTGGATGTTGAGGAGTGCCTTTATTCTCAATTCTGCAGGGGTACTAGGGGTACCTGGTAAACTTATAGTTTACATGATTTACATACAAAGGGAAACATATAGTGAAGTAGAGCTGTTGGTGTAACCTTGTAATGTTGTCCTGGTACATGACTTGATTAAATATTGATGATATATGACCCTTGTTCTTTACAGAGATGGGCAGGCCTATATGTATCCCAATACCATAGTTCTTACCAACGTCTGCGAACAACTAGGTGAGTCTGTCTTCAATGTAGAGCCATGGTTACTTACACTTATATGTTCATTAGGACATCATCTCTGAATAATAACCAGAATGGAGTGAGACATTCATTTCCATTTTAGATGTTTACCCTCCTTTTAATACTGTCCTATGTTTTGTTTTGTTGTCGCAGTTCTTGGCCTGTCTGTTTTACAGAGATGTTATGCAGTACCATCAAATGATGTGATAATGGATGTTGGAGTACACATACTGATTAAAAGAGTTGATTCAGATGTAAACATTGTACCAAGATATTAATATTACACATAAATGTTTAAATATGCAGTTAATGCCAGCGTCATATTAAAAATGTCAATTTTTCTTTTGTAGAAAAATTCCTTGATGTTCCACAAATTCCCATGACAAGTATCCTGGTAGAATCTAAAACAGTGGTGATCAATGCAAAATTATAGACATGGGCAGAGCCAACTTAGTAACAGACTTTTTACAGTGGATGGAAAGAATACAGCTGAAATGTGAGATTCTTGTGTCCAGCGAAGGCAGTTGACAGAAATGTGTCAAAAAAAGACAAGTGGCATGTTCTGTTTAAAAGTGATAATGTTTCTGTTTTTTTTTTAAGTTTGTTAATTACTCACTAGTTGCGCCAGAGGCAAGAATCAGTTACCAGTTAGGCTGTCCGTCTTTCACCTTATCTGGGTCCTGTCAAGTATTCTTTCATCTACAACTGCCAAATATATATGATGGAGTATTACTATGCATATATAGTGAAGTAACATTAGTTGGAATGATCCACTTTATTTAGAGATAAAGCTTTTTGTTCGCTATGCTACATTTTCTGGAGTATAACTGGTTTATTTTGTCATCTAGAGTTGTCAGATTTGTATTTGAGGACTCCATTTGATCGCAGGGCATCATGTTATCAAGTTGTGTTCATATGTTGCACTATTTACAGATTAGATGAATTGATGGTGCTGATGTTTGACCATTTGGTGGGTTAGGGTATTATTTTCTTCAAATACTCTACCTTGTTATAGGCCAATAAATGTTTTATTGAACTGCTATAATTTTCTTTATCAATTTATTAATGATACAGTGTATAACTACATGTGCATGTATCAATATGACAACTGACAATGATATAGCGATTAAGAACTTGTAACAATATGATCAGTTTGATAATGATGTGATAACTGTAATTACCGTACATACCTAGCCAACTTTTATATAATGTGCACTGTATTAACACAGGCATCTGCTTCTGGTAAGTATTAATGGAAAAGATATCAGACCCTACTCATACTACATCAACAAGGTGTAACACTTGAAAAATCAGAAGTGGGGGTGAACTTCAATTCACTTTCAATTTAAGTTAAATCCGGTAAAGATATCAAATGCATGTAAACTTCAGTAAGGTACCTTGGTTTAGATTCCTTAAATATCAATGCACATGCTATTCTTTTGTCAGAATTATTCTGTATATTTTAGAGTTGAATGCAGGGGAGCAATCTGATTGGTTGACAGCTCTATAAACAATGCAAACTAAAATTGTCCTCCCTTCAAGTCTACTTCCATTCCACAGTCGATGCATCGTAGATCTTCAAGTGTTACAAGTTGTTGAAATAGTATGAGTAGAGTCTAATTTTTTTTTTTATTAATACTAACCAGAAGCAGATGCATATGGTATTAATAACAAATTTAGCAAACCTATAAATATTACAAAAGGTTTTATTTCATCATTTCTTCTTATCATTCCTTGAAATAGCCATGAATAATATTGGTGACAAAAACGTTTCTCCAGTAGATATATTGTATAAATTGGTTTCTGAAATTTGTATTTATTTATAAAAAAATATATATAAAAAACAATGATGCTTAGGGAAAAGTGGCCTGTGCAATTCGATTATGAATTATGTGTCATTATCTATAATGAACATTTTATATTGTTTATAATCCATTGTCTTCATTTGACTTTGGTATGATCGTGTTACAATCGAGATATATGAACATACCCAGGTATTTGTATTTGACAAATTTTTCATGTTGCAACCCACATTTTATAATTTGATTGCGATTTGTAATGCAGCTGCCTTTGTCTTTTCCAGTGAGATATACATATGTATTGTTTTAGTGTAAGAGTCTGTTAAGTGTATCTCTATATGTACTGCAGTTTTGAAGAATGTGTAACTTTTTTTTTTAATGGAATGAATGGAATACTGCTCAGAGTCCTGTGGCTTATGTGTCGTGAAAGTGAGCATAGTAATTATAATATATTTTTGAAGGACTTAGATAGTTCTTGGTCAAGATGTTGCACTAAATTAAAACAATGTACATATATAAGTGTTAGTATATTGTATGTATGTACACAAATTCTATGTTTTGTCTCCAATCTATATATCAGATTGAATTTTCATTATACACTTTGTATCTTGAATGCTACAAAGGTATGTACAATTTAATTGTTTCGATATATATTTCCTGGAACTTGGAAACCTGTTACAATCAAATATGAACTTAAAAGTGATAATGAATCATTGATATTACGTGTATGATATACAGCATGAAAGAGTTCTGATTGTCTTGTTACTGGAAAATTACATGCCTGTATAAGAGAACTGCTTTGTGATCTTATTTTCTACACCTAAAGCAATTCTGTCAAAATAAATCTTCTGAGACAGTGATAACTAGTCTACAGTTTACCAGCGTGATACCAGATTACCTATACAACATTCCTGATATAACATATGGTCCGCCACCTAGCATTATAGTCAATATCTATTATCTGCTCAATTCATACACTAGAATATTGCAAAACTTGTCTCAATATGGAAGTACTGTTTGTCCTTATAAAAATATGATAGAAACTTGTATTAAGCAATCACCCAACCAGTACAACTGTTTATGTATGAAATCTGGAAAGGAAATCCCTGTTTGATATAGAAGGGTTTTAATTGTATGCTTCCTATGTTTTATTTGAACAATTTCGTTCACTGTTTTTAAATATATTATAGATAGCAAGTCCCAAGACACAATAATGTCCTATTTTTACATACAGTATGACGGAAACATGAGTTGTGTGATAGTGTACATGGTAACAAGGCTATTGTTGCTGTTTTTGAGGTGTGTATACTGTGAGAGATTATTACAGTACATGATAATTAAGATGTATGTGTTTATAGGTATATAATCCAATGAATCAATATACCTTGCAATAATTTTAGATTATGATGATAATAAAATATTACAATGTTGATTTGTCTTACTTGTTACTGCATACTATTGATAAAAGCTTTCAATGTGATTAGATGTATTTGTCTCTATCAATCTGTTTTCATTTCTGAACGAAATTGTTATCAAAAAATGTTAAGAATAATTATCAGAAGAAGAAAAACATAACGAAAACAATAGGGATTTCCATCCGAAATGGAAATCCCTAATTATGAACGAAGGCAAAACAAATGCCTCTATATCCATATCTAAAATTATGTTATTATATCAAATAATATATAAATCATGCATTTTATCATCATTTTCATCCTACTTAAAATACAAGTGCCTGCAATTAACCAGAAAAATGTTTTAAGATTAGTTCGCTCATCATTCAAGTAGAAGTTCGAAGCTCGTATCAAAGCGAAATATTTGGTAGTGTGCAACCTAGCTGACGATTGTCTTATAATTATTCCCCTTGTTCTACCTCTTTTATATTAAAGGCTTAAAACTCCAAACGTGTAGTCGTGATTTTACAAAATCTGAAAGAAGCTGGAATAACGTTTTGGAACAGAGATTGTTATAATCTGTCAGCTATGGCATCTTCAGTCGACGTACAGACGTTAATGGAGATGGGTTTTACAAAAAACAACGCGTAAGTCGATTGGAAATAATGTAAATCGAAGCCGAATCCTGAATTCGGAAATCTTGATGTGGGCCTACTGTACTGTAACACTAAACAATTTCACCTTAAAAGTTTTACGGATAAATCTGTGCTTTTTGCTTCTTTAAGATAAATAAGAAGTATATATTTCAGTTCTTTTTGCGTGTGTAGTTAATTGTAATTATCTTGTGTGGTGACGTAATATTTCTAAAAATAGATATAGATCTACTTTCTTTTTGTAAAATAACATGAATATGGCAATAGGTATACAAATAGTCATCTCTACTGTCAGTATAGCATGTCTAATTTATGTAAAATTCTGTTTTCCAAATCATACAAGCAATCAAAGATTAGTGAAATACTGCTTAGACAGACCCATCACTTTGCCAGTAAGAACCTATATATCCCATCCTTGGAAACCCTGCAGTGCCACTTTCTATATATCCATACTTGCCAACTTTCCCGATTTAGTCGGGAATTTCCCGATTCCAGACTCCCTGCCCCGTTTCCCGATCGTATAGATAAAACATAGTGTATTCTCCCGATTTTGGAGAATATGTCTTGATAACCCCGTATGGAGCCCCTATTCATCTTGTTAGATTCACTAAGGCCTATGACAGGTAACGCTTGCTGGCTGGTGAAAGACATATGTGTGGGGCATTGGTCAGTTAACTGACCTGCTCACAGACCGTAACGAAATTCTGACACTTCACTGACTGCAAGGGTGACAATACCCCGATAAATAAACAATTAATTAAAACTAATTAAGCTGAGGACGCGTGGTGATGGTTTTGTAGCAGGTCAGTCATGGTTGATTGAAGCTTGTAAATGGCTTCGTATACTGCCTTTGATGTCAAGCGCATAAACGACCTCTACTTGACAGTATATCTCGGACAGAAAAAGTGAAAACAACACTGGCAATGTTATCAACGGAGTATCAAATTTGACAGATTTCTTATTGAAATGTTATCTACATTTAAACATTGGCTGATCTTAAGATAATTAGCACAAGGAAATAAATTCACAATAACGACCATATAGACCGAAGGCCTGGTTGCCGGTAGGTAACGTCGTTTCAATCACCGTAGCATCACCATACTTCGTGTCAATTAACAGAGACTTATTTTGGCAGAAACTTTCCCAATTCACATTTTGAAAGACAGAAACATGTCCACAAATACTCACTTTCTTAAACTAAATACTGTCATGTTAAAACTTTGAATTTGAGTATCAGTCCCCACCTACAAAGTACTGAGTTGTAATTAAGCCTATATAGTGATTACAACTGCTGGTACAGCCCTTTTTATTTATTTATTTTTGTATCATTGTCTTTGTTGTAATCCAAAGGAAACATTTGAAATTTCATTCAGATATTATATATTGTACTCTAGATATTTATCGTGACATTTAAGGTATTTTCTTTTGAAGTTTACTGCTGGAGAGAAAGCTTGATAGAAAGTGATATCATTGTGATAATTTGCATTTAATTGACTGACATCTATCTAACAACATAATTTTCATAACATATCTAAGTAAATACTTTTATTTAGAGTGAACAGTGAGTTAAATCATTTCCAGAAATAATTAAAAATGATGTAATTTTGCAGTTTTTTTTTTGTAACTTGTTGCTTATATAATTATCTTTCCAAACTTGAATAAAAAAGAGTGTTGAAATAAGTTTTTCCCTCCTTTTTTTCAGTGAGGGAAGGAAGCTTAAGTGTTCATGCAAGAGATTTATTTTCCAATAGCAAATTATCTCCCCTTAGTTTTGGTTTGCTAAATGTGTCGCGCGTGAAATGTGTTTTCCGGTCAAAAATGTCGCTCACGCACTTTCTCCCCCATGAGAATTTCAAAAAGTTGGCAAGTATGTATATCTTCTATTTACTTTTGTCTGTCCTTTACTGTTATACTTGCAGTTGATGTGGCACAATAGTCAGTTTGTTGAAGCTAAGTTTATCACTTATCAATAGAAAAAAATTGTGATAGTACAGAATACAATGTCAAAAAGTGCATTTAATGTTGATTATTTACAGGGAAAGGGCACTCGCAAAAACTAGATACCAGGGAGTACAACTAGCTATGGATTGGTAAGTGACATGAATAGCAATGCTTTCACAGCAGTTGAAATGAGTAATTATTAACATTTTGAAATGAAAAATATGCAAACCTGTCAACTACATGTATATGGCATTACAAACTGTTGTCTAGAGCAAACCCTTGCCTTGAAAAAAGTACGATGGTAATTCCAGATCTAGAGCTAGTTGTAATATCAAAATGCTTCTTGCAGGTTGTTTGCTCATGAAGATGATCCAGATATCAATGAACCCTTTGAAGCACCACAAGGGCACGTACTAGGAGGTAAAGTAAAACATTAAAATATTAAATGTTTCACAAGCGTGTACTAGGAGGCAAATTAGAAATACACAAGATAGAATTGATCCATGCTGCTGGTTGGATGTTTATCAATAGAGTAGAATGTTGAATGTTTCACTTTATTTGCTTTAATGTAAATTGATTTTACTCTTATATTTGATTTAGATTTAATAGCATAAACAATCATTTGACTGTATGTTGGTTCTTACTATATAGCTAGGTACTTGTAGATTAATTTCAAGTTAGAGTGCTCTATTAGCAATCTTTATTATGCTGTCTATGAAGCTTTACAATTATGTTAAATCTAGGTTATATATCATAATTATCTTGAAAACATTTTTGCTTTCATGTTTTACTTGACAAATGTACAAAGCAATGCAAATTACTAGTGTAGATATTGAAATATTGTTATTATAATACATTGTGCGTCACTTATTTTGATGATGGCTGATGACATCAAAGACTGATGAGCTTATTCCATGCTGCAGCATTGGTTGTCTGTCTGTCCATCCATCAACATTTCCTTTAAATCACTACTAAATTCTGAACAAATTTTGGCACAAAGCATTGTTGGGTCAAGGAGATCCAGTGTTGTATAAATGGGATGTATGGCTCCCTTGGGGCTGGAAGGGCATTGCCCAATAAGGTCATTAAGTCATTATATAATAAGGGCCAATAAGTTGTGGATAAAATGTTGTAAATGAAAATAATAACCAACCAAAACTGTTCCCAGCAGTATCCAAATAAGGGGAAAAGATGGTACATACACATGAAGATAAAAAAGAAATGGCAACGTTTAGTGAATGAACCTTGTTAAATAATCCCAGCATATAAAAAATCTAGTTATTTTTCACTCCAGCCACTACTGTTGATATACCGCCTGCTCAGACAGATGGCAGTGGTGATGTGACTGTGGGAGGTGGAGGAGAGCCTGGAGGAGAGCCTGGAGTATCGGGGGAGACCGGAGAGGCTCCACAGCAGGCTCATTCTCTCAAATGTGATGAGTATGTTTGTCATCAATACAAACAAGTTTTCAAAAAGATATTTAACAATTGTTACTTTCAGGAGCATTTTTGTTAAATTAAGACTTTTTTCAGCTTTTAATGCCATATATTAATGTAATATAGAGGATAAGTTCTATGGGTTTGTGAAGAGAAAATGTTTTTATACAGAAAAAGGTAGACATAAAAAATGCTTTGAAGATCAATTCTCACATTGAACAGAATATCGATCAAGGATGAAGTAAAGATAAATTGCTAATGGTTAAGTAATACTTCACATTCTTATCTTAAAACACAAAAATTTAATACTGAGTGAATCACTTCACTTAAAAAAAATATCCATTTTAGGAGACCTGAAGAAAATAAATGAGTTAAGTATGATATTTATGATTTTATTATCAAGTCTGTGTACATACTTCACATGTTTCCTTTGAATTTATAAATTGACCCAATGTATAGCAACATTTAAGATAGCATTTGTTGCCATTAATAAATGGTGTACCACACATCAAACATTTGTTCAATAGCAAAGAAAACATAATAACTACTGGGCTGTTTCAGATGTGGGAAGTTGCTTAAAGGAGAGATGGATGCCCAAGCACATGCAGCCAGAACAAAACATTCCCAATTCTCAGAGTCGGTAGAAGAAATCAAACCATTAACAGCTGAGGAAAAGGCAGAGCAAATGAGAAAGTATGCTTTTCATCATATGTCTTATAATTACATGTTAACTTCATTTCATGCCCAAATAATGTAAACATAGAAATATGAAGGGTATTTTACACTAGATACACCAACATCATTCAGCTGTGAAAATTTCTCCCATTGTTTTGTGCTGTATGTGGTATTTTTGGAATGTGTCCAAAAGAAAAATTGATTGTGGAAATAAATCCCACACGTATAGCCTACCTATCCAAATCACGAAATTATAGAAATAGTCACGTTTACAATATACTTTAACTTAACATGTGTGTGATTTTCAGAAAGAGCAAATTTATACAAAGAAAATTAAAAGTAAGATATTTTTCCTGTTCACATTTTGATTGACTGTGTATGGAGGATGATCATGTATCAAAATTTTCATCAAAGGTTGCAGGAGAGAATGAAGAAAAATAGACTTGAACGGGAAGAAAAAGAAAAACAGGATGCACTAGCAAGAGAAATACAGAGGAGACAGTCTGGTAAAATGATCATTAACACCAAGCAGAAGTAAGTTGTTGCATGATTATTTCACACATATTAGAGACAAAAGCTTTATCCTATTAATCAAGTTGAGAATAGTTGGAATCATGCTCACAGTGTGTAGATTTTCAGACACTTCATATGTCTACATAATAGTACATTGAAATATCACAGAACGACTTCAATTACTCATGTAATGAAGAAGAACCTCGGGGGTCAAAAGGTCAGTAACAGTTGTCAAGGTAACACTGAAGCCATTATGTTTACTGTAAATGTTTTCTGGACTACAAGTAGCATACAGAAAAACGTTTCCAAAATTCTGAATGAGATTGATCAGTTATGTATAAATGTGATTTGAAAAAGATGTTTATCTTAAACACAAACAATGATTGAAAACTGTTTGCAAGCTTTCGAAAATGTTTCAAACAAAAAGTTCTATGACAAAGCCTTGACAACTGTATACTATTCGGTGATGGGAAGAAAGTGTAAATCAGCTGTAAAAATGCCAAGATACAATTTTGTCCCAGTAACACTAATGCTGCCGGCAGTCTGAAGGACAACATCCAAAAAGTGGTAGAATGGTTTCAAACATCACCCATCCCTCGGACCTTTCTACATACTTTGAAACATCACAGAAGCATAATTACATAATTACACCTACTAAATTCTGTCTGAGAGGTCAAAACAGCATGGTTATAATCTGTCTGTTGTGGGGGCCACAGTGGCCGAGTGGTTAAGGTGTCCCGACACTTATTCACTATTCCTCCATCTCTGGGTTGTGAGTTCTTAACCTACATGGGACAGTTGCCAGGTACTGACCATAGGCCGGTGGTTTTCTCCTTGTACTCCAGCTTTCTTCCACCTCAAAAACCAGGCACGTCCTTAAATGACTCTGGCTGGTAATAGGACGTTAAACAAATAAACCAAACTAAATCTGTCCATTGTCTATCCAGCATGCAACTTCTTCTCAATACCTGATAGGCTAATGTAAAAACACTCTAAGGATTTTTCCTGATTAACTAAAAAGTCTTGAATGTAGATATTTAGCTGCTAGATTCCCAGGATAAATCTAAATAAAGTTGATATAACAAATGATAATGACCTGAATACCTTGTTTGATTGATAGGATTGAGGAGACTGAGCTTAAGAAAATTGCAGAACAACGACAACGAGAGAAGCGAGAAGATATGGAAGCAAGGTTTGTAGCACACATTCTAATTATCTTGGTTCCTAATTCTTGGTCCTGACCAACATTGCTCTAGACATAAGTATTATTACTCTGTCGGGTAAATCAGATGCATATATGTAATCTATTAAACTCCTATTTATATTTATCAATGCCCTTCAGGTAGGGTGTAAAAATTGTACCTGCTATCTCGGGTGACATATTCTAACCGCCTTTGTCTTGTCGTGCGTCCGTAAACAATTTACATTTTCGACTTCTCCAAAACCGCTGAACCAAATTCAATGAAATTTGACAGGAAACTTGTATGGCCAAAGGTCAACCAAAATTGTGAATTATATGGTCCCGACCCTCCCAGGGGCCTGTGGGATGGGGCTAAAAAATTTCAAAAATGTTCTTCTCAACTCCCAGATATGATAGAATCAAATACTCTTTAAAGATCGAATGGTCTCAAGGTCCTTTACTAAAATTGTGAATTTCATTACCCTGGGGTCTCATGTTTCCACCTGGAGTGGGGGTAAAGTTCACTATAATTCATATATGGAAAATTTTGAGCATCAGTTGTTCCAATTACCATTGGAAAGAATACAAACTTGGATATAATTATCATCATGGGATGCCTGTTGTGAACTAAATGTATATTGGCACTGACTGCCCCCCAGGGGCTTTTGGGCTTGGCCAAAAAGGAACAAATTAACTAAAATTTCAAAACACTTCTTATTAAAACCCAAATAAGGTAGAATCAAATGCTCTTCATAGATAGAAGGATCTTATGGTGCTTTACCAAAATTGTGAATTTCATGACCCTGGGATATCTCGTTTGCCTCTGGGGAGGGGGTAAGCTTTATTATAGTTTATATAGGGAAATAATATTTTTGACTATCATTTGTTTGATTTCTATTGGAATTAATTCTACTTTTGTTAGCATTATCAGCATGGGACAACAGCTTGATGGTATGCATATGTTGGCCCTGACTGACCCCTTGGGTTGATGGACCAAAAAGGGTCAATTGAATTGACTTAAATATTTCAAAACTCAGATGACAGTTCCTATTGTCTTCCTCGACATTGCTTCACTTTGGGCTTTATTTGAGAGTTCGCCTCTCTGGGGAAGCTTCAGGTTTTGTCCAATGGCTGAGAGTCTCTTAAAATGGTAGCTGCTATTCCTGCTTATCGCTCAGCATTTTGGGACGACAGGGTGTGGTGTCCTGCTGGGTGTCTTTGGCAGTATGCTTCAGTGAAGTAGCTCTTAAAAAGACGGCATCAGTTCTGCACCATCACAAGGAGACCGAACATGAACATACTTTTAGCACACACACTAACCACATACAAGAATCTCACACACACACAGGAAACAGTATTAAAATGAAAATTGTTGATAGGAACCTTTCACAAAAATCAAACCCCAGTCTTAAATGTGTATCATAATTAAACTGATTACTATTTACAGGTTCTATCTGTGGGATTTGTCCTAAGTCCCTGTGCTATAATTAAACTTACTGTATAAATAAACATACATATCAACTGTTAGTGTGTGTTGTGATCAAGGAGCAGAGAAGCATAATGAGAAAAAGGAGTTGATGAACTGTTCATAAAATGGAGGTTAAGGGATTGTACAAAATATTTAAGGGATATTATAGTTGATTGGGTATGATGTTTTTATTCCTGTTGAATTTTTCAGACGGAAAGTAAAAGAGGCAATAGAACGTGACAAGGCAGAAAGAGCAGCAAAGGTCAATGCTTTCCATTCTTTACTACATAAGCATCACTTAAAAGTGTAGAAAAATCCTAAATTTATCAAAACATTTCTTAATCACAATATGATTGATTTTTACTGTATCAATACCATTACTGAATATTTATTTTATTGAAAATAACACATGGACCAAGGATAAACTGTTTTATGGACTTAGGAAATCAGTATTTGCTTCAAAGAATGACATTAATTGTGAAGAATTGTTGGTATTTTAATTTTGATATTCATTTATCATTGAAGTTAAAAGTACATGATGAGCTGTAAAGCTCAAGGAATTAGATACCTTAGAACACAAGCACACTATATATTGTTTTAAAGTTGTTTCAACTTGAATTGACAGAAGAACAAACCAGATGTTTCTAAGACTGCTACAGCTCCACAACCTACACCTGCTGCATCTGTGGAGAAAAAATCCTACACTGATTGTCAGCTTCAGGTAAATACACCCACACTAAACATCGGGTACAGGTATAAAATACACCTGCACTGAACAACATCAGTTAGGTAATGAATCTGGGGGGTGGGGATAGGGACCGGTATCCTGAAATCAGTTTGTCGTCTGTCTGTGTACATTACTTTGTTCAGACAACTCTGTGGATGTAGCCATTACACACTGCATTTGTGCAGGCAGGACTTTCATGTGTTTGTAGACAGATCTTGTCTGAATAACTCATATAACAGTTTTCATTCAAACTTTTCAGAAACTTTTGTAGTCTGCACTCATGTACACTTAACTTGTGCATCTATGCTTACTTTATTATTTGGTATTTAGCGGCTTTATCTTAATTAACAAGTGTTTAGGGCAGAGTTAAAATAAGGGTGGATTGGCGGGCATTACCTGGTAAGTCAGCTTTCTTGGCCACAGTTCTCATTTGTGTTGTGCCTGACTTTTGTGTCATCTGCAAAAAGCAAGCGAAATGTAGGTATCGGCGGTAGGTAGTGGTGGTGGCAGGCATCCACACACAGGTTTTGGTGAGATTACATTATTGTATTTTGATGTTTGGTCAAATCCATCCAGATGAGCATTGCATGCCCTCTGGGCCTCTAATGTTTAATGACCTGTAAGGCTCTGGAGCAGGATTCATTTTCTGTATACATGTACACCTTCATAGTTTTGAAAATTAGCTTTATTGGGGAATCTTAAAACAAAATATAAGTAAGTAAAAATAATTATCAAAACTATCACTTCAACAGGAGGAAGTAGGAGGTATTAATCGCCATGGTTACTTGTAGATTCGACTTCCGGGTGGAGATACATTAAACCACACCTTCTCAGCCAAGGAGCCACTGGCAGCAGTACGTTTGTATATCCAGATGAACAAGCCAGAAACTGGAGCTTTCAATTTACGCCAGAATTTTCCACCTAAAGTCTATCAACAAGAGGATTATGAAAAACCTTTAGACCAATTAGGTAATTCTATTCTATATGTCTTATCTGAAACAGGAAGTGTTGTGTAACTGATCACAAGAAATCATATGGCAGCTTGGTGGTTATCATGGAATTTGACAATTGAAGTTCTGAAAGGATCTTTCTGATGGTTTCTATCAAGACTCATTGAAGGTTGTAATATTGTCATTTCTGAAAAAGTGAAGTACAGCCTGCAGATCTTTCTCATAAATGGAGTACTGCCTTGTTTTGGAAACACAATTTTGAGCTGGAAGCAACAAAATATGACTATTAGAAATCATATTTTACTCCTTACTATTCTAGTCTTTAACTCAAATGATGTTTTGATAAAAAAATCCACGCTATGTTTGAATTGTAAGCACAGCTTTTTGCCAACAGTTAATAAGAGATAAGATAGTGTCAAACTAACAGATATATGTCCATAGAATAAAAGAAAATCTTATACAATGATGTAACATTTTTCTGTCTAAGTAGCTTTTCCCATGTGACATGTCATTTGTTGTTTTCTAATAGGGTTCTCTCATTTTCTGTTACAGGACTAGTACCAAGAGCGAATCTACTTGTAGTGAAGAAGTGAATCTGTGATATATAATGTACCAGTATGAACCTATACATTTCCATGTCGGCTGCCATTGAAGAAATAGTTGATGCATTAAGTGCTAGGGACTCCTTCATTGTGTGGAAGATGTCCGTCTGTTACTTTCCATGAAAGATGTTTTAAATTTGTATTACATTGTACATGCACAATGAATTTCAGCTCGAAAGATATTTGTCACAGATATACTCTTAGTAGTGCCAATTGTCTGTACTTTTATTATGATGAATTCACAACTATAATTAACTTACAACATAATGATGCATTCGTATATGCCTGATAGGTATGTGTTTATTGACTGACAACATAATGATGCATTCGTATATGCCTGATAGGTATGTGTTTATTGACTGTTCAGGGAAGAATCTTCCTTCATCTGTGTGCATGTCTCATGTGTTTTGCTGTGATTGTAACCATTGTATTCAAGTGAAAATGTTTTATTTGATTACATGTATTTATAAAATGCATCTTTCTTGAAAGTAATTGTATGCCTTACACATTTCCGAAATAATAAAAAATCTACAGATTTTTTGTAGCTGAAATAAGATCTTATTCAAATGTGAACAGGACAAAAAATACATTTTATTCAACAAACACCGCCGGGGGGGGGGTTTAAATTGAAAAGTCCTTCACCATTCCCATCCTTCCAAGATAATGCCAATAAGCAATTTTTTTTAAAGGAAAAACTGACAAGCAGTTGTAGACAGATGGACAACCATTGTTGTTAGCTCACCTGGCGCCCATCGTCCGTCCGTCAACAGTTGACTTTTTCATAACCACAGACTCAAAATTGTACAAATGGTGGGGACGACCCCCCCCCCCCCCCCCCCCCCAGGGTCAATTTGACTAAATTGATATAAACAAATTCTTCTCTGTAACTAAGTAATGGATATCGCTCATATTTACCTGGTAGCATCCCTATGGGGTGGGGATTCAAAATTGTTCAAATGGTGGGGCTGACCCCCCTGAGTCCTGAGGGGTGGGGCCAAAAGGGATCAATTTGGCTAAATTGACATTTTTAGATTTACAATAAAACCAATGTTCATGTACCCATATGAAATGCTTATGATATATTGACAGCAATACCAGTGACAAATATACTTAAGCATCATTCTTGTTTCATATCTCTTGAAACCAGGTGAGCGATACAGGCCCTCTGGGCCTCTTGTTGTATTTCTCACACAGCAAACTTGTTAGGAGTTATGCCATATATTCATACATAAATTTGAATTTCATATTGGCAGGTGGTTATTTTTTCTTTGTGTCCATACAAATCAACATACTGTGTAACTCTTCTGCTGTGGTTTGAAAATTGTGAAGCTGGCATTCATCAAAATGTTCAGATGATCAATTTCTTAGAGCAGAAGTTTGGGGAAGAACCCATTTTGTATAAACATATTTATTTTCTCTATCTCATCCCAAGTTGGTATTGTGTATCCCTGAAAGTTGAAGCCTGGAATTGCGAGGGTGTAGGGCCTAAAATTAGTTTATTTTAGTGCCTGTATCTCTATTATTGTGCTCCTTCTTAACAGTTGTTTATATACCAAATTTGTCATATTCAATTTACCTTGGGAGTGCAGTGAATTTATGGTGTATAAGAATGCTGAGAGGCAAAGTCTAATATCTATAGATCTTATACAATTATCATGTATTGCATTCTTCAGAATAATTGTCAAAACAGCTTTAATTTCCAAGTCAACAATGCAGGAGGACCTTCTTAAATACAAATTTAGAGTGAACAGTGAGTTAAATCATTTCCAGAAATAATTAAAAATGATGTAATTTTGCAGTTTTTTTTTGTAACTTGTTGCTTATATAATTATCTTTCCAAACTTGAATAAAAAAGAGTGTTGAAATAAGTTTTTCCCTCCTTTTTTTCAGTGAGGGAAGGAAGCTTAAGTGTTCATGCAAGAGATTTATTTCCAATAGCAAATTATCTCCCCTTAGTTTTGGTTTGCTAAATGTGTCGCGCGTGAAATGTGTTTTCCGTCAAAAATGTCGCTCACGCACTTTCTCCCCCCATGAGAATTTCAAAAGTTGGCAAGTATGTATATCTTCTATTTACTTTTGTCTGTCCTTTACTGTTATACTTGCAGTTGATGTGGCACAATAGTCAGTTTGTTGAAGCTAAGTTTATCACTTATCAATAGAAAAAATTGTGATAGTACAGAATACAATGTCAAAAAGTGCATTTAATGTTGATTATTTACAGGGAAAGGGCACTCGCAAAAACTAGATACCAGGGAGTACAACTAGCTATGGATTGGTAAGTGACATGAATAGCAATGCTTTCACAGCAGTTGAAATGAGTAATTATTAACATTTTGAAATGAAAAATATGCAAACCTGTCAACTACATGTATATGGCATACAAACTGTTGTCTAGAGCAAACCCTTGCCTTGAAAAAAGTACGATGGTAATTCCAGATCTAGAGCTAGTTGTAATATCAAAATGCTTCTTGCAGGTTGTTTGCTCATGAGATGATCCAGATATCAATGAACCCTTGAAGCACCACAAGGGCACGTACTAGGAGGTAAAGTAAAACATTAAAATATTAAATGTTTCACAAGCGTGTACTAGGAGGCAAATTAGAAATACACAAGATAGAATTGATCCATGCTGCTGGTTGGATGTTTATCAATAGAGTAGAATGTTGAATGTTTCACTTTATTTGCTTTAATGTAAATTGATTTTACTCTTATATTTGATTTAGATTTAATAGCATAAACAATCATTTGACTGTATGTTGGTTCTTACTATATAGCTAGGTACTTGTAGATTAATTTCAAGTTAGAGTGCTCTATTAGCAATCTTTATTATGCTGTCTATGAAGCTTTACAATTATGTTAAATCTAGGTTATATATCATAATTATCTTGAAACATTTTTGCTTTCATGTTTTACTTGACAAATGTACAAAGCAATGCAAATTACTAGTGTAGATATTGAAATATTGTTATTATAATACATTGTGCGTCACTTATTTTGATGATGGCTGATGACATCAAAGACTGATGAGCTTATTCCATGCTGCAGCATTGGTTGTCTGTCTGTCCATCCATCAACATTTCCTTTAAATCACTACTAAATTCTGAACAAATTTTGGCACAAAGCATTGTTGGGTCAAGGAGATCCAGTGTTGTATAAATGGGATGTATGGCTCCCTTGGGGCTGGAAGGGCATTGCCCAATAAGGTCATTAAGTCATTATATAATAAGGGCCAATAAGTTGTGGATAAAATGTTGTAAATGAAAATAATAACCAACCAAAACTGTTCCCAGCAGTATCCAAATAAGGGGAAAAGATGGTACATACACATGAAGATAAAAAAGAAATGGCAACGTTTAGTGAATGAACCTTGTTAAATAATCCCAGCATATAAAAAATCTAGTTATTTTTCACTCCAGCCACTACTGTTGATATACCGCCTGCTCAGACAGATGGCAGTGGTGATGTGACTGTGGGAGGTGGAGGAGAGCCTGGAGGAGAGCCTGGAGTATCGGGGGAGACCGGAGAGGCTCCACAGCAGGCTCATTCTCTCAAATGTGATGAGTATGTTTGTCATCAATACAAACAAGTTTTCAAAAAAGATATTTAACAATTGTTACTTTCAGGAGCATTTTTGTTAAATTAAGACTTTTTTCAGCTTTTAATGCCATATATTAATGTAATATAGAGGATAAGTTCTATGGGTTTGTGAAGAGAAAATGTTTTTATACAGAAAAAGGTAGACATAAAAAATGCTTTGAAGATCAATTCTCACATTGAACAGAATATCGATCAAGGATGAAGTAAAGATAAATTGCTAATGGTTAAGTAATACTTCACATTCTTATCTTAAAACACAAAAATTTAATACTGAGTGAATCACTTCACTTAAAAAAAATATCCATTTTAGGAGACCTGAAGAAAATAAATGAGTTAAGTATGATATTTATGATTTTATTATCAAGTCTGTGTACATACTTCACATGTTTCCTTTGAATTTATAAATTGACCCAATGTATAGCAACATTTAAGATAGCATTTGTTGCCATTAATAAATGGTGTACCACACATCAAACATTTGTTTCAATAGCAAAGAAAACATAATAACTACTGGCTGTTTCAGATGTGGGAAGTTGCTTAAAGGAGAGATGGATGCCCAAGCACATGCAGCCAGAACAAAACATTCCCAATTCTCAGAGTCGGTAGAAGAAATCAAACCATTAACAGCTGAGGAAAAGGCAGAAGCAAATGAGAAAGTATGCTTTTCATCATATGTCTTATAATTACATGTTAACTTCATTTCATGCCCAAATAATGTAAACATAGAAATATGAAGGGTATTTTACACTAGATACACCAACATCATTCAGCTGTGAAAATTTCTCCCATTGTTTTGTGCTGTATGTGGTATTTTTGGAATGTGTCCAAAAGAAAAATTGATTGTGGAAATAAATCCCACACGTATAGCCTACCTATCCAAATCACGAAATTATAGAAATAGTCACGTTTACAATATACTTTAACTTAACATGTGTGTGATTTTCAGAAAGAGCAAATTTATACAAAGAAAATTAAAAGTAAGATATTTTTCCTGTTCACATTTTGATTGACTGTGTATGGAGGATGATCATGTATCAAAATTTTCATCAAAGGTTGCAGGAGAGAATGAAGAAAAATAGACTTGAACGGGAAGAAAAGAAAAACAGGATGCACTAGCAAGAGAAATACAGAGGAGACAGTCTGGTAAAATGATCATTAACACCAAGCAGAAGTAAGTTGTTGCATGATTATTTCACACATATTAGAGACAAAAGCTTTATCCTATTAATCAAGTTGAGAATAGTTGGAATCATGCTCACAGTGTGTAGATTTTCAGACACTTCATATGTCTACATAATAGTACATTGAAATATCACAGAACGACTTCAATTACTCATGTAATGAAGAAGAACCTCGGGGGTCAAAAGGTCAGTAACAGTTGTCAAGGTAACACTGAAGCCATTATGTTTACTGTAAATGTTTTCTGGACTACAAGTAGCATACAGAAAAACGTTTCCAAAATTCTGAATGAGATTGATCAGTTATGTATAAATGTGATTTGAAAAAGATGTTTATCTTAAACACAAACAATGATTGAAAACTGTTTGCAAGCTTTCGAAAATGTTTCAAACAAAAAGTTCTATGACAAAGCCTTGACAACTGTATACTATTCGGTGATGGGAAGAAAGTGTAAATCAGCTGTAAAAATGCCAAGATACAATTTTGTCCCAGTAACACTAATGCTGCCGGCAGTCTGAAGGACAACATCCAAAAAGTGGTAGAATGGTTCAAACATCACCCATCCCTCGGACCTTTCTACATACTTTGAAACATCACAGAAGCATAATTACATAATTACACCTACTAAATTCTGTCTGAGAGGTCAAAACAGCATGGTTATAATCTGTCTGTTGTGGGGGCCACAGTGGCCGAGTGGTTAAGGTGTCCCGACACTTATTCACTATTCCTCCATCTCTGGGTTGTGAGTTCTTAACCTACATGGGACAGTTGCCAGGTACTGACCATAGGCCGGTGGTTTTCTCCTTGTACTCCAGCTTTCTTCCACCTCAAAAACCAGGCACGTCCTTAAATGACTCTGGCTGGTAATAGGACGTTAAACAAAATAAACCAAACTAAATCTGTCCATTGTCTATCCAGCATGCAACTTCTTCTCAATACCTGATAGGCTAATGTAAAAACACTCTAAGGATTTTTCCTGATTAACTAAAAAGTCTTGAATGTAGATATTTAGCTGCTAGATTCCCAGGATAAATCTAAATAAAGTTGATATAACAAATGATAATGACCTGAATACCTTGTTTGATTGATAGGATTGAGGAGACTGAGCTTAAGAAAATTGCAGAACAACGACAACGAGAGAAGCGAGAAGATATGGAAGCAAGGTTTGTAGCACACATTCTAATTATCTTGGTTCCTAATTCTTGGTCCTGACCAACATTGCTCTAGACATAAGTATTATTACTCTGTCGGGTAAATCAGATGCATATATGTAATCTATTAAACTCCTATTTATATTTATCAATGCCCTTCAGGTAGGGTGTAAAAATTGTACCTGCTATCTCGGGTGACATATTCTAACCGCCTTTTGTCTTGTCGTGCGTCCGTAAACAATTTACATTTTCGACTTCTCCAAAACCGCTGAACCAAATTCAATGAAATTTGACAGGAAACTTGTATGGCCAAAGGTCAACCAAAATTGTGAATTATATGGTCCCGACCCTCCCAGGGGCCTGTGGGATGGGGCTAAAAAATTTCAAAAATGTTCTTCTCAACTCCCAGATATGATAGAATCAAATACTCTTTAAAGATCGAATGGTCTCAAGGTCCTTTACTAAAATTGTGAATTTCATTACCCTGGGGTCTCATGTTTCCACCTGGAGTGGGGGTAAAGTTCACTATAATTCATATATGGAAAATTTTTGAGCATCAGTTGTTCCAATTACCATTGGAAAGAATACAAACTTGGATATAATTATCATCATGGGATGCCTGTTGTGAACTAAATGTATATTGGCACTGACTGCCCCCCAGGGGCTTTTGGGCTTGGCCAAAAAGGAACAAATTAACTAAAATTTCAAAACACTTCTTATTAAAACCCAAATAAGGTAGAATCAAATGCTCTTCATAGATAGAAGGATCTTATGGTGCTTTACCAAAATTGTGAATTTCATGACCCTGGGATATCTCGTTTGCCTCTGGGGAGGGGGTAAGCTTATTATAGTTTATATAGGGAAATAATATTTTTGACTATCATTTGTTTGATTTCTATTGGAATTAATTCTACTTTTGTTAGCATTATCAGCATGGGACAACAGCTTGATGGTATGCATATGTTGGCCCTGACTGACCCCTTGGGTTGATGGACCAAAAAGGGTCAATTGAATTGACTTAAATATTTCAAAACTCAGATGACAGTTCCTATTGTCTTCCTCGACATTGCTTCACTTTGGGCTTTATTTGAGAGTTCGCCTCTCTGGGGAAGCTTCAGGTTTTGTCCAATGGCTGAGAGTCTCTTAAATGGTAGCTGCTATTCCTGCTTATCGCTCAGCATTTTGGGACGACAGGGTGTGGTGTCCTGCTGGGTGTCTTTGGCAGTATGCTTCAGTGAAGTAGCTCTTAAAAAGACGGCATCAGTTCTGCACCATCACAAGGAGACCGAACATGAACATACTTTTAGCACACACACTAACCACATACAAGAATCTCACACACACACAGGAAACAGTATTAAAATGAAAATTGTTGATAGGAACCTTTCACAAAAATCAAACCCCAGTCTTAAATGTGTATCATAATTAAACTGATTACTATTTACAGGTTCTATCTGTGGGATTTGTCCTAAGTCCCTGTGCTATAATTAAACTTACTGTATAAATAAACATACATATCAACTGTTAGTGTGTGTTGTGATCAAGGAGCAGAGAAGCATAATGAGAAAAAGGAGTTGATGAACTGTTCATAAAATGGAGGTTAAGGGATTGTACAAAATATTTAAGGGATATTATAGTTGATTGGGTATGATGTTTTTATTCCTGTTGAATTTTTCAGACGGAAAGTAAAAGAGGCAATAGAACGTGACAAGGCAGAAAGAGCAGCAAAGGTCAATGCTTTCCATTCTTTACTACATAAGCATCACTTAAAAGTGTAGAAAAATCCTAAATTTATCAAAACATTTCTTAATCACAATATGATTGATTTTTACTGTATCAATACCATTACTGAATATTTATTTTATTGAAAATAACACATGGACCAAGGATAAACTGTTTTATGGACTTAGGAAATCAGTATTTTGCTTCAAAGAATGACATTAATTGTGAAGAATTGTTGGTATTTTAATTTTGATATTCATTTATCATTGAAGTTAAAAGTACATTGATGAGCTGTAAAGCTCAAGGAATTAGATACCTTAGAACACAAGCACACTATATATTGTTTTAAAGTTGTTTCAACTTGAATTGACAGAAGAACAAACCAGATGTTTCTAAGACTGCTACAGCTCCACAACCTACACCTGCTGCATCTGTGGAGAAAAAATCCTACACTGATTGTCAGCTTCAGGTAAATACACCCACACTAAACATCGGGTACAGGTATAAAATACACCTGCACTGAACAACATCAGTTAGGTAATGAATCTGGGGGGTGGGGATAGGGACCGGTATCCTGAAATCAGTTTGTCGTCTGTCTGTGTACATTACTTTGTTCAGACAACTCTGTGGATGTAGCCATTACACACTGCATTTGTGCAGGCAGGACTTTCATGTGTTTGTAGACAGATCTTGTCTGAATAACTCATATAACAGTTTTCATTCAAACTTTTCAGAAACTTTTGTAGTCTGCACTCATGTACACTTAACTTGTGCATCTATGCTTACTTTATTATTTGGTATTTAGCGGCTTTATCTTAATTAACAAGTGTTTAGGGCAGAGTTAAAATAAGGGTGGATTGGCGGGCATTACCTGGTAAGTCAGCTTTCTTGGCCACAGTTCTCATTTGTGTTGTGCCTGACTTTTGTGTCATCTGCAAAAGCAAGCGAAATGTAGGTATCGGCGGTAGGTAGTGGTGGTGGCAGGCATCCACACACAGGTTTTGGTGAGATTACATTATTGTATTTTGATGTTTGGTCAAATCCATCCAGATGAGCATTGCATGCCCTCTGGGCCTCTAATGTTTAATGACCTGTAAGGCTCTGGAGCAGGATTCATTTTCTGTATACATGTACACCTTCATAGTTTTGAAAATTAGCTTTATTGGGGAATCTTAAAACAAATATAAGTAAGTAAAAATAATTATCAAAACTATCACTTCAACAGGAGGAAGTAGGAGGTATTAATCGCCATGGTTACTTGTAGATTCGACTTCCGGGTGGAGATACATTAAACCACACCTTCTCAGCCAAGGAGCCACTGGCAGCAGTACGTTTGTATATCCAGATGAACAAGCCAGAAACTGGAGCTTTCAATTTACGCCAGAATTTTCCACCTAAAGTCTATCAACAAGAGGATTATGAAAAACCTTTAGACCAATTAGGTAATTCTATTCTATATGTCTTATCTGAAACAGGAAGTGTTGTGTAACTGATCACAAGAAATCATATGGCAGCTTGGTGGTTATCATGGAATTTGACAATTGAAGTTCTGAAAGGATCTTTCTGATGGTTTCTATCAAGACTCATTGAAGGTTGTAATATTGTCATTTCTGAAAAAGTGAAGTACAGCCTGCAGATCTTTCTCATAAATGGAGTACTGCCTTGTTTTGGAAACACAATTTTGAGCTGGAAGCAACAAAATATGACTATTAGAAATCATATTTTACTCCTTACTATTCTAGTCTTTAACTCAAATGATGTTTTGATAAAAAAATCCACGCTATGTTTGAATTGTAAGCACAGCTTTTTGCCAACAGTTAATAAGAGATAAGATAGTGTCAAACTAACAGATATATGTCCATAGAATAAAAGAAAATCTTATACAATGATGTAACATTTTTCTGTCTAAGTAGCTTTTCCCATGTGACATGTCATTTGTTGTTTTCTAATAGGGTTCTCTCATTTTCTGTTACAGGACTAGTACCAAGAGCGAATCTACTTGTAGTGAAGAAGTGAATCTGTGATATATAATGTACCAGTATGAACCTATACATTTCCATGTCGGCTGCCATTGAAGAAATAGTTGATGCATTAAGTGCTAGGGACTCCTTCATTGTGTGGAAGATGTCCGTCTGTTACTTTCCATGAAAGATGTTTTAAATTTGTATTACATTGTACATGCACAATGAATTTCAGCTCGAAAGATATTTGTCACAGATATACTCTTAGTAGTGCCAATTGTCTGTACTTTTATTATGATGAATTCACAACTATAATTAACTTACAACATAATGATGCATTCGTATATGCCTGATAGGTATGTGTTTATTGACTGACAACATAATGATGCATTCGTATATGCCTGATAGGTATGTGTTTATTGACTGTTCAGGGAAGAATCTTCCTTCATCTGTGTGCATGTCTCATGTGTTTTGCTGTGATTGTAACCATTGTATTCAAGTGAAAATGTTTTATTTGATTACATGTATTTATAAAATGCATCTTTCTTGAAAGTAATTGTATGCCTTACACATTTCCGAAATAATAAAAAATCTACAGATTTTTTGTAGCTGAAATAAGATCTTATTCAAATGTGAACAGGACAAAAAATACATTTTATTCAACAAACACCGCCGGGGGGGGGGTTTAAATTGAAAAGTCCTTCACCATTCCCATCCTTCCAAGATAATGCCAATAAGCAATTTTTTTAAAGGAAAAACTGACAAGCAGTTGTAGACAGATGGACAACCATTGTTGTTAGCTCACCTGGCGCCCATCGTCCGTCCGTCAACAGTTGACTTTTTCATAACCACAGACTCAAAATTGTACAAATGGTGGGGACGACCCCCCCCCCCCCACCCCCCCAGGGTCAATTTGACTAAATTGATATAAACAAATTCTTCTCTGTAACTAAGTAATGGATATCGCTCATATTTACCTGGTAGCATCCCTATGGGGTGGGGATTCAAAATTGTTCAAATGGTGGGGCTGACCCCCCTGAGTCCTGAGGGGTGGGGCCAAAAGGGATCAATTTGGCTAAATTGACATTTTTAGATTTACAATAAAACCAATGTTCATGTACCCATATGAAATGCTTATGATATATTGACAGCAATACCAGTGACAAATATACTTAAGCATCATTCTTGTTTCATATCTCTTGAAACCAGGTGAGCGATACAGGCCCTCTGGGCCTCTTGTTGTATTTCTCACACAGCAAACTTGTTAGGAGTTATGCCATATATTCATACATAAATTTGAATTTCATATTGGCAGGTGGTTATTTTTTCTTTGTGTCCATACAAATCAACATACTGTGTAACTCTTCTGCTGTGGTTTGAAAATTGTGAAGCTGGCATTCATCAAAATGTTCAGATGATCAATTTCTTAGAGCAGAAGTTTGGGGAAGAACCCATTTTGTATAAACATATTTATTTTATCTATCTCATCCCAAGTTGGTATTGTGTATCCCTGAAAGTTGAAGCCTGGAATTGCGAGGGTGTAGGGCCTAAAATTAGTTTATTTTAGTGCCTGTATCTCTATTATTGTGCTCCTTCTTAACAGTTGTTTATATACCAAATTTGTCATATTCAATTTACCTTGGGAGTGCAGTGAATTTATGGTGTATAAGAATGCTGAGAGGCAAAGTCTAATATCTATAGATCTTATACAATTATCATGTATTGCATTCTTCAGAATAATTGTCAAAACAGCTTTAATTTCCAAGTCAACAATGCAGGACCTATGAACCTCTCTTCAAATTATCACTTATAAGATTGAAATCACTGTTGATCCAATGAACTATAATCATTGAAATGTATGCAAGTATATAAAAAAACCACACATCTTCAATAATTAAATTTTATTAACTTTATTAAGTGAAAAAAACTGAAACAGTGATATCTGACAAGGTCTGTCAGACTTTCTCTCTTAATGTTAGCACAGTATTTTCAAAAGTTGCATATTATGAACATGATTTTTTATACTAAAGTATATACAATCCATTCAATGTTCTCCCTAACTAGTGACAAACACATGGAAGTTAATGAGGAAAGATAAATGTGTTTCAATGTTACATGTACACTAGTGACATTACAATTCACTACCTCAGTTTGGTACTAGTTTGCTTCCCGGACAAAAACACTCGAGTATGTACATACCAGGTACCAACTGTGGGTATAATCATTCTCACTTCAAAGACACATTCAAGAATAAATAATCAGACATTAAATAATTTACATAGACGATGTATTTCTGTTGACCAGTCATACACTAATGCAGGTATCATATTTATCCTTTTATAAGCCCAGGAGGACAACACAAAACTCTTGACACAAAGTACAAGGTGGGCTTATTGCTGGACAAGGAAATATAATTTTGGTACTATACATGAACTGCAGTAGACCTGGATGGGCTTATTACACTATGCCTAACATGGGCTTAGTGTAGAATAAATACAGTAACTGTATGATAAATATAATACATTTACTTAGTGATAAAGAATGTTTCACATACAGAATGCAGGTGGTGCATTTTTTGTTGATCTGGCAATATTATTGATATAATAAATTATATGAAATATCGCTTTGATAAAGTTAATAGTTAATTTGATATAAATATGTACATGTATAGTAATTATAGTTGGATCAAGTATTATGCATGTTGTTGGCATATGTGGCACTGTCCCGATTTTGATAGTACATGTACATTGGTTCATTATGACATAGCATGGCAGTATTCAGCATGTATTCAGTATACAAATGTACTATTAACTATGGCTCAACTAAACTATTATTGCATAGAAACAAAAAGTCATAATTGGTTATCATACAGCCTTGTTGATCATTGATATTTGACAGTCTTTGAGCGAACAGTCCACTCAACACCATTTCCATCTTGGTTCACACGGAATGGAAATAATAGTTGAAAAGGGATTTTCCAAATGGATCCAAATACTGAACGAACATTTTCCAGAGATGTCCGTCTGTACCAAGGAATTCCTTTCCACGCTTCATAAGATGTCATACCAGCAGCAGCTAATATGATCTGCCAACACAGGAAGAATACGCCACCACAAAAACACATGAAGCAAAAGCAGATATGGACAATTAGAAACAGTTGGCCTAAGGAAACGTATCCCATAAAGAAATATACCAAACCCACCATCGGAATGTATGCAAGTCCGTCCCAGGAAAAAACAGGAATTGATTGTGTGGTGTAGGTCAATTGTAGAAAGAGAGCAAACAGATTGCCCCATACCATGTATATACAAAACATGACGAAGAAACGTTGATTGTAAAAGCCAACACATGAGTTAGTGAAGAAACAGTGATGATCTCTCTTGAGCACACAACGGTTACAAAGACGGCAGTGATGGGATCTAGGTGGAGCATCAACCTGTAAAACAAACGTTTTAATGAGTAAATACATTACACTTAAATGAACAACAGGCTGTGATATGTAACGGTTATTAAATATATGTTTTTGTATGTTTATTTTAGCTATTTTCTGGTCAATAGTTACACTGAGTAAAACAAGTACAATTTGTATTTCAATAAAAATAGCAGCACTCGTGCATAATCAAAGTTTGAACATTGCTATTTTTAGCCAACCATCATCTGATTCTGATGGGTAGTAAACAATTTCAGTTATAGATCACAATTTCTTGAGCAGTTCTGGATGGATACTAAACATCTAGATTTCCTTTAGTCCTAAATTGTGCCCATTCAATTTTGAGTCTGAAAACAAAATGTCTGACAGGATTTTGACAGTTGGAGTTATTATCTATATTTTTTGAAAGTACTGGTGAGATATTTCTCAAACTTCACATGTAGGTTCATGTTAGTTCCTGCTTGTGTCCTTTTATTTTTTAGTCTCATCGGCAAAAACAAAATGGCCGACAGGCAGCCATCTTGGATTTTGATTGTTGAAGTTTGTTATCTCTACCAGATATTCCTCGAGAAGTAATGGAATGATATTTCTCAAACTTCACATACAGGTTTCCCTTGGTCCTTATAGCTGTGTCCATTAAATATTTGGTCTGATTGAGAAAACAAAATGGCTGACAGATGGCCATCTTTGATATTGACAGTTGAAATTTGTTGCATATATTTCAGAAAGTTATTCCTTGATCTTTCTTTGTTCTCCGCATTATCAAAGGATTTAGAGGAAAATGGGAAAGGAGGAAATGTGGAGAAAACAGCCTTTCAAAAGATTGATACAGATAATTTAATGATAGGCACCAAAATCCTTCTCTGGTTATCGGTAGTGGCCAGACCGCGGTTCAAACCCGGGTCCTCCGAACACTAGCCGGATCAGCTTCCTGGTCACCGATGATCGACCCAGCCAGTACCGCTACACTTCTCCCTCCTTTTTTTCAAGTCTTCGCCCTCGAAGACACGAGACCTTTATACCACCACTGTGGGTATTTTAGCTGGGCGCAAATTTTGTAACAGGAGAGGAGAAAATGTAGCGGCCAGAGCGGGGTTCAAACCCGGGACCTCAGAACACTAGCCGGATGCTCTAACAGAATTACCTGGTCACCGATAATTGACCCAGTCCAGTCCCGCTACAATGATATTGAACATCTGATTCGTGTGGTTAAAACTATCGCGTGGTGTTAAATTAATTAAGGAGCATTGGATTTTAAATACCAGAACAATATTACTTGGATTGTCTCGCAACAACATTGGACTCACTTGACATTTGGGACAGTTGATCCATCCAGGCGGAGTCTCTTCTTGTCCGGGAAACTTTTCCTCTTTGATTTCGGACGTCACGTAGTTATTTTGTCCGAAATACGTGCCCATCCAATTGATTGTACATTCAAATAGTGTGAACCAGACCAAGACTGAGGCTAGTATCATCGCCCAAGTGTCGCCCCAGTACAACATCGGTACGAGGAAAAATTGACCTTCGAAAAACAAGGAAACTACCATTCCCCAGAAAAACATCTGTCCATATCGACTTGCATCCTTTTCGTCTGTTTGAAAGTTACGCTTGTGATAATGATTTTGTAATTTTTCTTTTAAAGTACCTCCCTTATTTCTCTCTCTGAGCTCCATGTCGACCACGCTTGGGATTGTCGGTGAAAGTCTAAGTGAAACCGGAAATTAGAGTGTTACTGCGCAACCGTGTAAACAGAAGGGAGCAGTCGTTGTTTCAGATCGTAATATATCATAAATGTTCAAACCACATATCGTCATTTTTACCAACTACAGTAGCATATAATACAGTTTTAAAATCATTGTATTTATTCTGTTATATCATTTTATTTCTAACACATTTACTAATTAGAGAGAAGTCAGTATTGTATTCTGTTACCGGTGATAATGAACGCGTCCCTCTGTAAACAAGGAGTAAATAGTTGACGAGAAAAAACACGTGGGAACATGATATTTCGTTTAGTTCTGTTCCCAGGTAAGTGGGGAACGTTAACGTTATATATATATATACATTTGTGTCTGAGGGAAACGCCATTTACCCCTATTATGATAGGTAATTTTATGCTCCTTTAATTTGCGTGTTCATAAGTCACATGATAAGATACATGTACTCTAATAATAGCCAGACATGGTGACAGGGCCAGAGAAAACTCGGGCTACTCTAATAATTGCGATGTCTACTGTACTTAAGAAACTTGGGGTTCTACAATGATTTTTTTTTAAGATAAAAAGAAAATGACATAAAATCTATTTGTATTAAAAAATAGTCCATTAATTTATTCATTGAATATTTTTGTTTGAGATTGAACACATGCAGTATCTGTTGCGATGTATATAATTAAGCTTACCTGAGATGTTGAGGCTTAATTAGCGAAAAGTTTAAAATCATTTAGCGGTGCGTTAAACGTAAAAAACAAAAGCTGTCAAGTAATATTAGGTCTCAAGTAATTGTACATAGATTATTATTGTTATCTGTTTTATTTCTTTCTTTTCTTTTTTTTTTTTTTTTTTTTTTCAAGGCAGGACTTTTAAAGTCAAGATTCCTGTCTATATAATAAACTTGATAAAAACAGAGACCTATATTCTAAATGAGTTAATTGTTCCTCACTGTACCCATACACGTAGCAAAAAAGGCAAAGGTAAGCAGGAAAATGTTGTCAAGGGAGATAAGCCATGGTTTACAGATCCCTGTAAACAAAGATATAGAGATTATAAATATGAACTGTATACTTTTAATGTTTGTAAATCGACTGTG